>NC_090737.1:146201108-146233608 GCF_036898095.1 Palaemon carinicauda | reverse complement strand
TTGGACCTTTTCGTATTGGGAGTAGCCTCCCCAACCGCTTAGGGAGGCATCCGTATGGATTACTAATGCTGGCGGTGGGAATTGAAGAGGTACTGGTTTTGCCAGGTTTTTTACTTTCGTCCATGGCTGAAGTCTTTTCCTTAGTATTGATGGAATCCGAGAAATTTTGTCTCGATTTTTTCTGTTTGCTTTGGATCGCCAAACTCGGTTGATGTCCTTCAGTTTGGCTTTCAGTAGTGTGTCTGTTACTGAGGCAAACTGGAGTGAGCCTAAGATTCTTTCTTGGTTTCTCCAGGATGTTGGTTTGTCCTTGAGAAAGCTTTTTGTGTTTCTTGCTATCTCTTTCCTCTTTTTTGGTGGAATCGACAGCTTGTGAGTGGTCAGGTTCCATTGTAGACCTAACCACTGGAAGCATGTTGCCGGAGTAAGACGGGACTTTTTGAAATTTATTTGGAACTCTAATTGTTCCAGGAACTTTATTACATTGTCAGTCTCCTTGTGGCATTCCTCGACGCTGTTGGCCCAAATAAGCCAATCGTCTAGGTAAGCCCCTAACTGTATTCCTTGAGTTCTCAGCTCTTGGACTACTGTCTCCGCCAACTTCGTGAATATTCTAGGCGCTATATTGAGTCCGATCGGCATCTCTTTGAAGGTATATGCCCGTTTGCCTAGCTTGAGTCCTAGGAAAGGACGAAAATGCCTTGCTATCGGAACATGATAATGAGCATCTGTAAGATCTATAGAGGTGGAGATGGCCCCACGGGGAAGTAAGGTCCGTACCTGTGAGACGGTCAGCATATGGAACTTGTCGCATTGAATGTATGTATTCAAATGGGACAGATCTAAGATGACTCTTCGTTTGTCTGAGTCTTTCTTTGGCACGCTGAACAAGCGACCTTGAAATTTTAAGCTTTTACCTCTTTTATTGCATTCTTTAGAAGGAGATCTTTGGTGAAAAGTGTTAGATCTGCCATTGCAATCTGATAAAAACTGGTCGGTGGAAGGGGGCCCTTGTATCCAACTCCACCCCAGGCTCTTCGTTATTATGCTGTGTGCCCATTTGCTGAAAGTCCAATGGCTCCGGAAGAGGTATAGCCTCCCTCCTACCTGAGGAGTCTCATTGGTTTGCAGAAGGTCTGCTACCACGGTGTGGAGGATTAATTTTATTTTATTTATTTTTTTTGTTTGCCAAATCACGAGAGAGAGAGAGAGAGAGAGAGAGAGAGATTTCATTTGCTTTAGTTTTACCAAATAGAGAGAGAGAGTTTATTTGCTCTAGTTTTGCCAGAGAGAGAGAGAGCGAGAGAGAGAGAGAGAGGGTGCGGATATGTATGTGTTTGTGTGTGTGTGTCCGTGGTGCGCGCCGCCGAACAAGTGGTAATTAGCGTAATGATTGTTTGTAGTGGGAAAGACTGTCGGTATATTTGAGGTTGTTTGTTTACATTTTTAGCTAGGTTAGGGCGGTAATGAATGTCTTGGGCGAAAGGATTATCTATTTGATTGTAGCAGGAGTCTGTTGTTTTTGTTCATCGCCAGCCAGCTTGAAAGTGATTTTTCTTTGTATTGGAGTAAGTACCGATTTCATTTATTTTTGTTAGGCGCGATCATGAATGACAGGAAGTTTATTATTTATCTTTGATTATAGTGCGATATTTTAGTTAGTTAGGAGTTTTCGTAAGCGTTTTTTCTTTTATATTGCAGGCCGTAATTCCTCCTTTGGATTCCTTTAGACTCCTTGGAGTTTAGTTTGGCCTGGAAGGTGGTGTTTGCCAGCCGTGTGTATTATATATGAATATCTTGATGATGACGACCCGGACCGGACAATGAATGTAGGAATAGACTGCTGAAATACAGAATTTTCAATATTAAACTTAGCCGGTGATCATATAAGCTGCAACTCTGTTGCTTGACAGAAAAACCTACGGTCAAAATACGCCAGCGATCGCTATGCAGGTGGGGGTGTACATCAACAGCGCCATCTGTCGAGCAGGTACTTAGTACTCCAAGTAAACAAAGAACCAATTTTCTCTCTGTCGGGCTTCCGGCAAGACCTACTAATACGCTGTTACTAACTGGATTTGTTTTCACAACTATTTGGTGAAGTACACTATTCTAGTTTTGAGCTTTCGCTATGCAGGTGTTTTATCTTCATCTCAAAACTTGAACTCGTTTTGGATAGATTTAATTATGGTGACAAAGAGAGTATGGACTCTCTTTCACTTTTAAATGGCCGACCCTTCCCTTAGACGGAAGTGTGTTTAGGTTTTTAGTAATTTTGCTTAACACGTTATAGATCTATATATTTTATATCTCTCCGCCTTTATTAGGCCTCTTCGATTAACTTTCCATTTATTATAAACATATAAAAATAAATTTTTATGTTTTGTTTATATGCGACCTTTCCTGATAGTAGGCGGTCCTAACTTGGAACCGAAGTTAATCAACGTTGAGCCCGTTATATCGTATTTAGCCTTTAAAGAATTTAAAACTTTTTAAATTTAATGTTTTATGAAAGAATTTCTTTGATAGTCTTCGTACTGTTTTCAAAGATGAACTAACGTTTAGTTTTTTTAGACTACGCAGTTGTTGACGTTCAGGACGTTCAACATGCGCTCTATCGTTACGATAGAGAGAGAGTGTATCACGGTTTCACTTTGCAGTAAGAGTAAATCGATTCTGACGTTTCGTTCGTTCTTTCTTAGCTTAAATGTTTTAAATTCTAAATTAAAGGAACTTTTTATTTGGAAAACCTTTCAGTTTTCCTTTAGTCAAATAACATGTTTTTTGACGATATATAATTGGGCTCTTCTCTTAGGTGCGAAATCAAGAGAGAAAGAGAGAGAGAGATAGAGACGGAGGGAGAGAGAGGAGAGAAAACGTTCCGTTCAAGCGGGTAACGTTGTTCTCGTGTTACTCTCCTCCCTAGTCGCTGTACGGGGAAGAAGGTAAAACGTTTCTAGGGTTTTATTCTTGTCCCCAGGCTATGTGCGGTGAGAGATTGTAAACGTAGTTTACTTGAACTAGTGTTTAGTCTCTTTCCCAGCCACTGAATTTTTTATCTTTATATATGTTTTCTGTTTTTTGCTAGTATTAATGAGCTGCATTATACGACTGATTTCGCAATTACTACCTTTTAATGAAGGGTAGAATTGCGTGTTTCAGGTAGAAATCAGTAAAAATTTCGATTTCAGTGAAATAAGTGCAAAACAGAAAATCGAAGTGATAAAGTGATATGCGTAAAGTGTTACAGTGTTGCGTCCGAGGGTTCGTCTGTTCGTGCCTGTCGTTCACCTAGTCCGGGACCTCTTGCAAGCTCCCAAGCCCAGGGGAGAAGTAATGTCGAACGACTTATGGGTTCGTCAGGCCTTGATCAACGAACAGACGTTTCCCTCCGTGGTTTCGGGCGTATCTACCCAAGATCGCCCCACCCACACAAAGACGAGAGAGCCCATTTATTTCTCGTCTGCGGAAGAGGTTTCTCGTAAGAAACCATGGACCAAGGTCTCGCAGCTTATTAAGCGCAAGTCGGTCCCTTCCGCGCAAGTCCAACGGCCCAGTTGTAGCCACTGGGTCAGTTCGGACTCGCTGCAGTCTTCCGACGACTGCTCACCTCCTAAGAGAGGCAAAGCGGTACCGCATCAGGCAGTCACACCGTCTGTTGCCGCACCTGCTCCTGTAGACCCTAAGTGGTCTTTGCTGCAGACCATGCAGTCTCAGTTAACGTCATTGATGCGGGACTTTCGTGCGGAGAAGGTTGACACTGCACCAACCTCTAGCCTACAACCAACACGGTTGTGCGTCCTGTGGACGCTGAGGCGACCTTCTGCCGCACTCCAGCTGAGAGAGTCCCGCCACCCATGCGTTCCAGTGTACCCTGCCAGCCGCATGTTGACGTTCAGTAACGCACGGAACCTTCCGTTGACGTTCGCGAGGTACAACAACAGTCTAAGTTGTTTTGTTTTGACGCGGTGCGTCAACCTCCGCATTCTAGAGTTGTTTTGACTGCTCAGTATAGACAGTCAAAGCAGTCTCGAGTGAACACTGTATGTCCTCACGCACCTGTTGTGGTTGACAGTTCAGTTGTTGACAGTTCACAGACTGTCAAGCAGTTACATGACGTTGCCTTCTGGTCTGCTACTAATGCACCAGTGCTGTATGTCCTCACGCACCTGTTGTCGTTGACAGTTCAGTTGTTGACAGTTCACAGACTGTCAAGCAGTTACATGACGTTGCCTTCTGGTCTGCTACTAATGCACCAGTGAGAGACTCACTGAGATAACCTAGCTTTTATCGGACAAGGTTCCTGTAGATGAGAAAGTGCTGTTCTCCCTCCTACTGATATTCCCTTGAGGACTCTGTCATTTGGAGAGGAGCCTTAAGCTGCTTAGCCTCCTATGGACTTTAATTAAATCATGATGATTTTTTAAGGATCTTCGTCCGGATCTTGTAACTGCTGCTCCTCGTTCGCCTAAACGTCAGAACTTACACTAGGCCTAGCTACTTCGAAGCCGTTGTTTTTAAGCTAGTGCTCTCTCGCTCTCCTAGAGAGCGTTACGTTGGCTAGGCGACTGGTTTTTGCACCAGGAGGAGTTTTAGGGATACAGCCTTTGATTTCCCTTCTTTTAAACTGGCTTATAGAGCGAGAGTCTGATAGGACACGAGAGAAGTTCTCGGCTTGGGAGTTCATGCCTCTGCCCAGATAGACTTCTCAATTCTGGTAGACTCGCCCTGGCGCCTAGCCAGGAGACGCTCCAAGTTGTTTACAGGTCAACTTCTCAACTTTTGTCGAGCCTTTGAAGTTTTGCTGTACTATTATGTCACACATAACAAGGCTTTCAGGGATGGTAAATGGTTCCGCCTCAGTCGCTAACCCCGTCTGTTGCCACACCTGCTCCCGTAGACCCTAAATGGGCTTTGCTGCAAGACATGCAGTCCAAGCTTGCGTCCTTGATAGAGGACTTAAATGCGGAGAAGAACCTTCTGGCCAACAACCTTCCAACCGGTTGGTTGTGCGCCCTGTTGACGCTGAGGTAACCTACTCGCGTCTGCCAGTTGAGGTGGTTCCTCCTTCTGGCCAACAACCTTCCAACCAGTCGGTTGTGCGCCCTGTTGACGCTGAGGTAACCTACTCGCGTCTGCCAGTTGAGGTGGTTCCTCCACCGATGCGACCCAGTGTGGGTTGCCAGTGGCACGTTGACGTTAAGCGACGCTCGGAGGTGGTTGTTGACGTTCAGGACGTTCAACAACCAGCAGAGGTGACTTGTTGTGACGCAGTGCGTCAACCTCAGCAACCCGGTAGGGTGTTGACTGCACAACCCAGACAGTCTAGACAGTTTCGGGTTGACGCTGTACTGCCTCGCGCACCCATGGTTGTTGACAGTTCACAGACTGTGCAGCAGTGCCATGATATTGCGTCCGGCTCCGTCACGCATCCACCAGTGCGACCGGATTCAGCGAGTCAGACGTTGCCCACTCCGTTGCCGTTTCCTCATCAGTTTCGGATGAGGAACCCTCTGATGAGGACGTTGCTGAACAAGACGATCAGCCCCCAGCCCTGCTATCCATCCAGAAGATGTTGAAGAAGGAACGCTGCCCAGTCAGGCTGTGGATGAGTCTGGTAGGGACACTGTCATCCGTGGATCAATTTGTGTCACTAGGAAGACTACACCTCCGTCCTCTTCTATACCATCTAGCTTTTCACTGGAAAAAGGACAAGACGCTAGAAGCGGTCTCGATCCCGGTTTCCGGAAAGATAAAGTCTTGTCTGACTTGGTGAAAGGACTATATCAACCTTAGAGAGGGTCTTCCCCTGACTGTTCAGACTCCCAACCACGTTCTCTTCTCGGACGCATCGGACGTAGGCTGGGGTGCGACATTAGACGGTAGGGAATGCTCGGGATTATGGAACTCGAGTCAAAGGACAATGCATTTCAACTGCAAGGAGCTACTGGCAGTACGTCTGACCTGGAAAAGCTTCAGGTCTCTCCTTCAAGGCAAAGTGGTGGAGGTGAACTCGGACAACACCACGGCTTTGGCGTACATCTCCAAGCAAGGAGGGACCTACTCTCTGACATTGTACGAGATCGCAAGGGACCTCCTCACCTGGTCAAAAGGTCTAGACATATCACTAGTAACGAGGTTCATCCAAGGCAACTTGAATGTCATGGCAGATTGTCTCATTCGGAAGGGACAAATAATTCCAACAGAATGGACCCTCCACAAGGATGTATGCAAGAGACTTTGGGCCACCTGGGGCCAGCCAACCATAGATCTCTTCGCAACCTCGATGACCAAGAGGCTCCCAATATTTTGCTCACCAATCCCGGACCCAGCAGCAGTTCATATAGATGCCTTTCTACTAGATTGGTCACATCTAGATCTATATGCATTCCCTCCGTTCAAGATTGTCAACAAGGTACTGCAGAAGTTCGCCTCTCACGAAGGGACAAGGTTGACGCTAGTTGCTTCCCTCTGGCCCGCGAGAGAATGGCTCACCGAGGTACTTCGATGGCTAGTAGACGTTCCCAGAACACTTCCCCTAAGGGTGGACCTTCTACGTCAGCCACACGTAAAGAAGGTACACCAAGGCCTCCACGCTCTTCGTCTGACTGCCTTCAGACTATCGAAAGACTCTCGAGAGCTAGAGGCTTTTCGAAGGAGGCAGCCAGAGCGATTGCTAGAGCAAGGAGAACATCCACCCTTAGAGTCTACCAATCGAAGTGGGAAATCTTCCGAAACTGGTGCAAGTCAGTATCCGTATCCTCGACCAGTACCTCTGTAACTCAAATAGCTGACTTTCTCTTATATCTGAGGAAAGAACGATCTCTTTCAGCTCCCACTATCAAGGGTTACAGAAGCATGTTGGCATCAGTCTTCCGTCACAGAGGCTTAGATCTTTCCAACAATAAAGATCTACAGGACCTCCTTAAGTCTTTTGAGACCACGAAGGAGCGTCGTTTGGTTACACCTGGTTGGAATTTAGACGTGGTACTAAGATTCCTTATGTCAGACAGGTTCGAACCGCTACAATCAGCCTCCCTGAAAGATCTCACCTTAAAGACTCTTTTCCTGATATGCTTAGCCACAGCTAAAAGAGTCAGTGAGATTCATGCCTTCAGCAAGAACATCGGATTCTCATCCGAAACGGCTACATGTTCTACAACTTGGTTTTCTAGCCAAACACGAGCTGCCTTCTCGGCCTTGACCAATATCGTTCGATATTCCAAACTTATCGTATGGTTGGAAATGAACTAGAAAGAGTCTTATGTCCTGTAAGAGCTCTTTAGTTCTATTTAAAAACCTTTACGAGGCCCGTCTGAAGCTTTATGGTGTTCAGTTAAGAATCCATCTTTGCCTATGTCAAAGAATGCTTTATCCTATTTTATCAGACTGTTAATACGAGAAGCTCATTCCCATCTGAATGAGGAAGACCAAGCTTTGCTGAGGGTAAGGACACACGAAGTTAGAGCTGTCGCAACTTCCGTGGCCTTTAAACAAAATAGATCTCTGCAAAGTATAATCGACGCAACCTATTGGAAAAGCAAATCAGTGTTCGCGTCTTTTTATCTTAAGAATGTCCAGTCTCTTTACGAGAACTGCTACACTCTGGGACCATTCGTAGCAACGAGTGCAGTAGTGGGTGAGGGCTCAACCACTACAATTCCCTAATTCCATAACCTTTTTAATCTTTCTCTTGAAATGTTTTATTATTGTTTTTTGGGTTGTCCGGAAGGCTAAGAAGCCTTTCACATCCTACTTGATTTGGCGGGTGGTCAAAGTCATTTCTTGAGAAGCGCCTAGATTAGAGGTTTTGATGAGGTCCTGTTGTATGGGTTGCAACCCTTGATACTTCAGATCCTAGGGGTCGCTCAGCATCCTAAGAGGATCGCGAGGCTCCGTAAGGAAGACGTACTTAAAAAGGCAGAGTAATTGTTCAAGTCGACTTCCTTACCAGGTACTTATTTATTTTATGTTTGTTATTTTGAATAACTGCTAAAATGAAATACAAAATACTTAGCTCATAATAATGTAAACATGTAATGCTGGTCTCTACCCACCCCCCTGGGTGTGAATCAGCTTATATGATCACCGGCTAAGTTTAATATTGAAAAATGTTATTTTTATTAATAAAATAAATTTTTGAATATACTTACCCGGTGATCATATATTAAAGGACCCTCCCTTCCTCCCCAATAGAGACCCAGTGGACCGAGGAGAAAATTGGTTCTTTGTTTACTTGGAGTACTAAGTACCTGCTCGACAGATGGCGCTGTTGATGTACACCCCCACCTGCATAGCGATCGCTGGCATATTTTGACCGTAGGTTTTTCTGTCGAGCAACAGAGTTGCAGCTTATATGATCACCGGGTAAGTATATTCAAAAATTTATTTTATTAATAAAAATAACATTTTTTGAACGTTGATGACCCGGCTATAAAATACGGATTTTTCTCACGACAATTTGATGATGATGACGACCACCGCATAAGATTGCACGGTCGAATTGGCCGTACGATATTGTTGGCCAGTGCCAGTAAGCTACAACTTACAAGGACTGTTGCGTGTGAACCAAGAGGTTGTCTTGGTTTGGCATTACTTTTGTTGTGTTACAGAATATGATTGGTGGTTCAAAGTAATTTGTTTTAGTCTTAAGTGTGCTTTTGGTACTGTGCGTGGACTGACGGTGTTGGGTATATTTAAAGGATATTGTTTTTTTCCGATTGTTGGCGAGTTCTCGGTACCCTCACGCACCGATATACTGTATACAGCAAATTTTGTGTATTGTTATTTTTGTCTGTTGAATTTATGATAAGTTGTGATTATTTGTTTCTGGTTTATGGCATAGCCTATGGTGATGGTTTAGTGATAAGTGATTTTTTTTAGTGTTAAGTCTGTTTAATGATGTGTGATTTTTTTTTGGTTGCGGTTAATATAGTTTTAAGGTTATGTGTTGTTTTGTTTTTTCCCTTGGTGAATAGTCCAGTTTGACGTAAAGTAAGGGGAAAGTTTGTGTTGTGGGATATTTTGAAAGTTAGAGTGATCAAAGGTGTGGGGGTTTGTTTTTGTTTACATCCCGCCACATAAATTTGGCGCCCGAACAGGGACTGTCGAAGGTGGGATTGAAACTGAACTGTTGAACAAGGGTATTAAAATAGGTTTAGGAATTAGACTTAAGATATTAATGGTATCAAAATGGAGGAAATGGAAGAACAGTTACAGGTTTTAAAGGAGGGATTGCGGTTGTCTAATGAGCGAGAGGAGAAGTTGTTGTTGGAGAATGCGAGGTTAAGTTGTGAGAATGAGGAGATGCAAAGGAAACTTAGGGAACTTCAGGGAACTGTAGAGAGAGTGGAAGAGGGTGTTGAGATGAGGATGCGGGAAAATGAGAAACGAATGGAAGCTATGGTAGGGCAAGTAATAGGGATGATGAAAACTGCCATGGGTGAAGGTGCAGTCGGAGGAGTAGCTTCTGCTTCGGGTAATGGGTTGATGGTGGAAGAGGATTGGGTAAGTGATAATGGGGAAGGTAGTGATAGTGATATTGAAAGTAAAGGGACTAAACATAGTAAGATTGGACCGAAGGGTGATAGGAAGAATGAGAAGAAAGGTAAAGATAATGTGAAGAAAGAAAAGAAGAAAGGTCAGGGTGTGAGTGAGGATGATCATGAATGGGTGAAGGTGATAAGTAAGAAAAAGGGTAAGAAGGGAATAGTTAAAGATAGGACTTTGAGTGTAGAATTAGATTCATTGTATTCAAATGAAGAAGAAGGCAACAAGAAGGGAGTAGGCAGTGAAGGTAGTAGTGAGAATGAAGTAGAGGAAGTTTGTAAGACAGTGTTTATGAGAGAGGTTCCTAGGTGTGAAAGGTTTAATGAACATAGCAGTAGGGATGTATATGACTTCTTTAGGGAATATGAAAAGTTTTGTCAGTCTAAGTATGGGGATAGTAAGAGAGTTTTGGGGTAGGGAATTGGGAGAATTTTTGTCAGGATATTTGTTGACGATGTATGGGGTGATAATGAGTGTAGGTAAGCCGAACATCATAAAAATCTGTGGTTTGAAATAAAGGTTGGAAGGAAAAATGTAATTAAATATGATATTTATTCCATAAATAAGCCTTTAAAATGACGTAGTACCGTAGTTACAAACAATTGGTAGGAGAACAAGGCAATTCACGTAGATCGTAGGGCGTTTCCTTCGTTCGGCTTCGCTCGCTGTCTGTAAAGAAATATTCAGGAAAATTAGTATCTAAAAGTCATGGTAATTTATGTAGAAGAATATACCCATAGGAATAATAACCAACTTAAAATTACCTTACAATTGAGCAACTGAGGTTTACATTAGTATCAGGAAGGAAATAAAAGGGCCGATACACCGAAACCAAACACCATCCTGAAATGAACGGTAAACCTAATATAAATTTGCTTGGTCGTAATATGGGAGACAATCCGTCATAAATATAACCACTTGAAACATTAACGTATTAGACGATTCTCTTACCCAAGTGTTAACCATGTGAATTTATGAATAAGCCAGAGTTACTAGTCCGACAGCTAAATCACCTGAAAGGACAAGAGAATACGATGTTTAAAATGTATTGACCACGAAAAACTATTACGAATCTTCATAAGATTAAAAATGACAGACAGGAAAACTTGAATAGGCAACACAAGGCAATGAGAGTTCGCAATGATAACCTAAAAATTAAGCCCTATATATTCTTGGTACTCACCATTGTCGAACCATGCACAAAGGCGTTGCAGATGGAATTTGGCAGATGTTTACAAGAGGGTGACGTAGACCAGGGATCCCAATAAAAGCCTTTAGCCTAAGACAGGCATGTCAGACGAATCAAAATTGTAGGAACCTTCCCAGGTGAGTGAGGTCTCTGCTCTCTTCTCTGTGTCTCTCTCTGCCTGCCGGACGGCCGGGGTGCTTGGCTCCTCGTCGCTGTTTTCGCTCGAGTAAAGCATATGGAAGGAGGAGGAGTTAGCAAACTACCCATCTTTAAAGACTGGACGGCAGGAAAGACAGTTTGATGGTACCAAGAGTAGGGCAATTGAAATACCAAATTCTTAGTAATTACTGGTCTTTCCTGTCGCTATGTGAGAATATGAAATGTCTTGTACAGTAGGAGAGGTTGAGTATGAAAGTGTAAAGAAGAGAATAATTGAACAGGTAAAATGTATGAAGGGTAGTGTTAGGTATAAGTGAAAAAATTATTTTGATGAAGCACGAATGAAGGTGGGTGAAGCAATCTCGATGTATGTATGTCGGTTAGAAACATTAGCTAGAAAGAAGTATGGGGACGAAGGAATAAATGAAAATAAGGAACTAATGAAGAAGTTTTTGGGTACAGTACCAGAGAGTGTGTGAGTTTATTAATTTGAAACGGAAGGAGAAAATGAGGTGGACTAGAGAGACATTGACTTGGGATGATATTTTAGAGATAGTTGAGAATTTCGAATTGGATAGGTGTATGAAAGAAAGTAAATCTGTGAGTATAAGAACTGGAATGGAGGAAAGTGTGCCAGAATTTGGTAGTTTTAGAGATGCTGTTATGAGAGGGCCAATGAGGGTAGCTGATAGTGTAGTAGATAGAAGTGTTAGGGTGAGTAATGTAGGAATACCCATGCCGAGAAATGAAGGGTTTAGACAGGGAAATCAAGTTTGGAGAGATATAAGTGCTAGTGCGCAGCAAGGTAGGTTATATAGTGGTATCCGTGGAGAGGTGTTATAGGTGTGGGAAGGTAGGACATAAAAAGAACGAGTGCAGATGGCCATTAGGAGCATGTTTCGGGTGTGGAGAGACAGGGCATCGTATTAGCGACTGTAAGAAAGAGAAAGTGGTTAAGTGTTATCGGTGTGGTATGACTGGGCACATAGCGAGTGGATGCCTTAGTAATCGTATGAATGTGATTTGTGGTAATTGTGGTAAGGATGGTCATTATGCTAGAATGTGCAAGGAGCCGCGGGGTAAGTGTACTGAATGTGGTGCAGAAGGACATGTAGCAAGGGTTTGTAGGAAGAAGGGATCAAGTCAGCCAGGATGTTCGGGAAACTAATTAATCAGAGGGTTCAGCTGGGTGAGTCCTTGTGTGTGTGGGTAGTGAATGTGATGCATGATCGTGGGGTTATTGCATGAAGATGGGATGGGAGAAAGAGCACATGATTGCATGAGTATGAAAATGATTTTTAATGGTATAGAGTTGGTTGGTTTGATTGATACTGGTTGTGGTGTCAATTTAATGTTTAGGAATGCATTTGATAAGGTAAAAGAGGTTTGTGAATTTAAGGGATGTAAGGGTGAAGTAAAAGGCATTGGTAATTTGCGTATGCTTGTGCAAGGTAAGTTGCTGAAAATGTTATGATTGGGGGGCTGATGATGGAGGATAATGATTTTTACGTGGTCGAGGGAGCGAATGAGAAATATGACGTACTGCTTTGGTATAAATTTCTGAAAAAATGTGGTATGATTGTACATCCAAGTGTGAATATGATAGAAATAAAGGTTAAAGGTAATATTTGTGGGGAATTTTATTTAAAGGAAGACGGCAGAGTGAGTACGAAGGTGTGGAAGGGAGTGCCGTTGGTAGCAAAGGAAAGTGTAAAGTTATCGGGTAAGAAAGGTGAGGTTATTAGTGTAAAAGTTGCATGGCTGAGCAGTCTGGGAATTTCAAATAGTGACAAGGATGAATATGTAGTGGAAGGTATGGAAGCAGGTAATTTGGTGAAAACGAGTGCATATATATATGATGGTGTTATGAATATGCAGGAACCCCAGGTGTATGTAAGGTTGTTGCCGAGTGTTAGGAGGAAGAGAGTACGTGGTATACGTGAGGGCGATTGCATGGGATGTATGTATACACTGATCAATGTAGAGGATGAAAGATATGTTAAGGCGAGACAGGTAATGGCTGGTACGGTAAAGAACGATGACGATTGGGATTACGATGCGTTGAAAGAAAGAATCAAGTTAGATGAGAGTATAAGTGAGGTCGAAAGGGAACGATTGCTTAAGATGTTATGGGATAAGCGGAGAGTTATAAGTCTCGGTGACGATGATTGTGGGGGGTCAGACCTGCCAGAATTTAAAATAGTTCTCAGTGATGATACCCCCATATATCAGTGTCCCAGGCATTTTTCTCCACCTATTGCCAAGGAGATAGAGGAGCAGTGTCAGGAATTAGAGCGTATGGGTGTAATAGAAAGGAGTGAGAGTGCCTGGAATAACCCTATTGTCCCTGTACGAAAGCCTGATGGAAGTTTACGCATGTGTATTGATTATAGGAAGGTGAATGAAGTGACTGTTAAAGAACGTTTTCCAATGAATGTGGTGTCTGATTGTGTTTATAAGATGCATGGAATGAAAGTGTTTACTAAATTAGATTTGGTGCGGGGCTATTACCAGATGCCTCTGGCAGAGGGGAGCAGGCCCATTACCGCATTTTCAAGTACAAATTGTCACTTCCGTTTCAAAAGGTTGAGTTTTGGTCTTGCTAATGCACCTGCTGCCTTCCAAAGGGTGATGAATGTTGTTTTGGCTGGGTTGGATCGACAGAAGGTGACTGTTTTTATAGATGATATTCTGATTGCAAGCTAGACTGTTGAGGAACATATGCGGTTGCTTGAGGCAGTGTTGAGGCGGTTAATTGAAGTTGGAGTGAAAATTAAGCTTGAGAAGTGTACGTGGTTGGCCAGAGAGGTGGAATTTCTTGGGCATGTAGTGGGTGAATCTGGTATAAGGAAGAGTGACAAGTTTGTGAATAAGGTGCGAGAGTTTCCACGTCCCCGGACTGTGTGTGAGTTGCGAGGTTTTCTTGGTTTGGTTGAGTTTGGTCGCAAGTTTGTTAGAGATTGTTCAGGTATAGGGAAGCCTTTGAATGAATGGACGGGTAAAAGGAATTGTACGAAGTTAAAATGGGATGATCGGATGATAGAAGCGTTTGAAAGGTTGAAGGAAGAGGCCGCGAAAGACGTCACTTTGGCATTTCCAGACTATAGTGAAAATGCGAATATGTTAGAGTTGTATACTTGAATATGAAAAATGGGATTCATGAATATCTTGTCCTCGAGAGTATGTTAGTTATAGAATACACTATAATCAACAATTAGGGCTCCATGAAGCATTTAAAGCAATAAATAACATGAATAATATTAAAATCAATAACTTGAATGTCATGGCTTCTCTCTGCGATAAGGTACCAAAGGATTTGGATGTATATAGGCCTGTCGACTGGTTGAAAAAAAGACGCTAATCTAGTTATGCTTTCCCAGAGAAAGCCGAAACCTCCAATGTGGCTTGTAGTTGAATCTAAAGGGGTTACAAGGAATTATTTCAAAGATGCAAATTAATTCAGAAAAAAGTAGGAACTAATGCACCGTGAGATATATCTTGTTTTGGAAAAAATAGTTACGTTATCCATGCCAAATCAAGCACACAATCCGTAATACTGTCTAACCTAAAAACAAGTAATGATGATATTATGTTAGATGTCAAACTCCACCTAAATTTTAGCTACGTAAGGGGAGTAGTTTTTAACAAAGATTTATATGAATTTACAGAGGATATACTGGCCATGTGTCCATTAAATGTATGGAGAGTACACAAGTCCCAGGTACATCAATGATGAACCTTACTTTCCAGGAAGCTGATGTACATTTCCATATTACTATAAAAAAGTGAAATGATTAAAGTACGACTATTCAAGCAGAAGCCACTAGAATCTTTTGTTTTAAATTTGGACACCCGTCCAAAGTTTGCTAAAAAAAAAAAAAGATAAAGTGTGGTATTCGCTCTTAATTTTACCATAGAGAAAGTGCACTTGAGGCTAGGTGTTCAAATTGCAACTCGAATCATAAATCCACTGACAGGACCTGCTAGCTGTATAAGTTAGAAGAAGCTGCCCTGAACAAATTATATTTAGAACATATAAGTGTGGGACATGCCAAAAGAATATTGAATAGATCATATAGTTATGCTAAGGCATTAAAAGCAAACCCACCTATTACTGCTAATACAGTAGTTGAAAAAAAAGAAATATACCATCTGATAAAAAGTTGAATGACGAGGTAAACATATTACCTCCTGAGGCTTTACTACGGTGTATTAACACTGAGGTATTGCCCATCTCTATGCAACTTTCATACCACAATACAAAAAATAGTACAAACCTCTCTCAGGCCATGTCCTTGCCTGATTTGATGAAGGTTTCACTTATAAACAATTTACCTGATGCACCTGTTGCGGGAAAGGTGCGAAAACCTAGAACTCCATCATTTATTAATCGTAAAAGAGAGAGACTTCTACCTCTCACCCCCTCAACTGGAAGCATTAAAGTTATGACATAAAATAAATTTCATGTTTTGTCTGTAGATTTTTCTGGTGAACCGGAAGATAACTTGAATAAATCAGAAGTTCAAGTTGAGGTCCACCATCCGCCTCAGCAAATAGATCAAAAGGACACAAAGAAAAAGACAAACGTAAAACTTAATATATCCAGGCCTTCTCTAAAGAAACCTAGAGGAAATAATGTTAGATTAAAGACTGGCAATGGGAAGACCTCATCCAAGATGTCTTCCAGAAATATTCCATAGTTTTCTCCTCCACTTTGTAATGGAATTTTCAGGGTTTAAGGGCCAAATATGAAGAACTTAAGCTTCTAATTATTGAGCATTCTGCCATAATTGTATGTCTACAGGAAAGCAAGCTTGATGCTAACACCCCTTGTCCTCGAGAGTATATTAGTTATAGAATACACTATAATCAACAATTAGGGATCCATGGCAAAAGTTTCATGTACGTTCATCGAGATGTTCCCCAAATACCCTTATCTATTCGTACACCCTTGCAAGCAATGGTTGTACAGATTGATATAGGGAGAAAATATACAATATGCTCTCTGTACTTGCCTCCAAATAATGACATTTCCTGATAATTTAGTAGAGGTGATTCCACAACTTCCTCAACCTTTTCTCTTACTGGGAGATATGAATGGTAGACATATTTTTTGGGGTGATGTTTTAGCAAACACAAGGGGCAATATTTTCTCATCAATTGTGGAGAATGAGGATGTCGGACTCCTTAATACAGGAGAGCCAGAGCACTTCCATGTTCAGACAGGTACCTTGTCATGCATTGACCTTTTAATTGCAAGCTCTAACTGCCTTCTTGATTTCGATTGGAGGACATTAGATGATTGCCATACTAGCGACCATGCAACAATCATTATGAATACCAACAAGGGTCCGCCTTTACAAAGATCGCCACAGTGGAATCTTGGCAGAGCAAACTTGGTTAAATTACGTGAGCTAAGTGAAATTGAAGAGAGTGCAGAACAGTTTGAAAGTATTGATGATGCCATAGACCTACTGAATGGAACTCTCCATACAGCAGGAATCAGTTTGATTCCAAAAACCACAGGATTATTCAAACGACGACCAGTCCCCTGGTGGTTTTCAGAATTAACAGTCTTGCACAGAGCCACCAGAAAATCTCTGACTAGATTGCGTAGTCGCCGTACTGATGAAAATTTGATAACATACAAAAAGGGTAGAGCACAGTGCCGTCGTGCCATGAAAGAAGCTAGATGCCAGGCTTGGGTGTCTTTTGTTTCCTCCATTAACAATAGAACACCACCATCTTCTATATGGAGGAAGATAAAAAAGATCGCAGGCAAATTTACCCTAAACCCACCACCAGTGTTGAAAGTGAATGGTTAGCATGTGACTGAAGCAAATGATGTTAGCAATGCCCTGGCTGATCATTTTTCATATGTATCATGTGAGTGTGTAACAGCTCCTGGTCACCAATATAGGAGCATCGAAGAAAAGGAAATTTTAAATTTTCAATATTAAACTTAGCCGGTGATCATATAAGCTGCAACTCTGTTGCTCGACAGAAAAACCTACGGTCAAAATACGCCAGCGATCGCTATGCAGGTGGGGGTGTACATCAACAGCGCCATCTGTCGAGCAGGTACTTAGTACTCCAAGTAAACAAAGAACCAATTTTCTCTCTGTCGGGCTTCCGGCAAGACCTACTAATACGCTGTTACTAACTGGATTTGTTTTCACAACTATTTGGTGAAGTACACTATTCTAGTTTTGAGCTTTCGCTATGCAGGTGTTTTATCTTCATCTCAAAACTTGAACTCGTTTTGGATAGATTTAATTATGGTGACAAAGAGAGTATGGACTCTCTTTCACTTTTAAATGGCCGACCCTTCCCTTAGACGGAAGTGTGTTTAGGTTTTTAGTAATTTTGCTTAACACGTTATAGATCTATATATTTTATATCTCTCCGCCTTTATTAGGCCTCTTCGATTAACTTTCCATTTATTATAAACATATAAAAATAAATTTTTATGTTTTGTTTATATGCGACCTTTCCTGATAGTAGGCGGTCCTAACTTGGAACCGAAGTTAATCAACGTTGAGCCCGTTATATCGTATTTAGCCTTTAAAGAATTTAAAACTTTTTAAATTTAATGTTTTATGAAAGAATTTCTTTGATAGTCTTCGTACTGTTTTCAAAGATGAACTAACGTTTAGTTTTTTTAGACTACGCAGTTGTTGACGTTCAGGACGTTCAACATGCGCTCTATCGTTACGATAGAGAGAGAGTGTATCACGGTTTCACTTTGCAGTAAGAGTAAATCGATTCTGACGTTTCGTTCGTTCTTTCTTAGCTTAAATGTTTTAAATTCTAAATTAAAGGAACTTTTTATTTGGAAAACCTTTCAGTTTTTTCCTTTAGTCAAATAACATGTTTTTTGACGATATATAATTGGGCTCTTCTCTTAGGTGCGAAATCAAGAGAGAAAGAGAGAGAAAGATAGAGACGGAGGGAGAGAGAGGAGAGAAAACGTTCCGTTCAAGCGGGTAACGTTGTTCTCGTGTTACTCTCCTCCCTAGTCGCTGTAGGGGGAAGAAGGTAAAACGTTTCTAGGGTTTTATTCTTGTCCCCAGGCTATGTGCGGTGAGAGATTGTAAACGTAGTTTACTTGAACTAGTGTTTAGTCTCTTTCCCAGCCACTGAATTTTTTATCTTTATATATGTTTTCTGTTTGTTCCGTAACCGAAATACAAACCACGCTATTTACAAAGGGTTATTACTTTTAGCGTAGCTGAAATGGCGAGCCATTAGAATTTAACGAGGGTGTATTACCCCCGCGCTAGTTAGCGGGGGGGTAGGGGAGTGGTAGCTAGCTACCCCTCCTCCCCCTCACACACAGGTGAATACTCACTTTCACTTTTGGCTCGGACTGTGACAGACGTCTCTGTCCTGGTCCTCGCTTGGCAGCCATTGTCTGTTTTGTCTTTACTTAATCGCTTACTTTTCTTTTACTCAATATATATGTAAACATGTTTTCATGTTTGTATATATATTTGAGTATAGAAATAAGTAAGTTTCCTTTTCAGATGTGTGTGTGTAGTGTACGATATCTACGTGGAGGTCTCGGCAGTTAGGCCACCACGGCCTAATTTTATGGGTTGCGATCGAGTTTGACTTCGGTCTTTCTCTCTCTCTCTCTCTTGAGGTCGTTCACCCTTTTACTATGTTTTACTACGCCCTTGTAGCTTCCTTCCCGTGTGGGTGGGGTTGCTACGCCGTACATTTTGTCTCAATTAGTTTATGAATCTAATTGTAGTTGTTAATTTTTCAGCTTGTAGAACGATTCCTTTCGGGGTTTTCGTTTTTTTTTCTTTAGTGTTCATTCATTTTTAAATTACATAATTACATAGTTACATAATTATAATTGTTATAATTCTGTTTTGGTTACAGCTCTCCTTCCGCGAGTGTAAGTGGTTGTGAGGACACGTGCCTGTTGTGTAATTCTTGTTCCTTTTCCTCGGGATTCCTCTTCGGAGCCTTCCCGGGGGAATGAATGTGTACTAATATTATTTGTTTTATTTTTTTACAGTTACCGATCTAGTTCGTTTCTGTAATATAGCAACGGTGTGAGCTGTCTGGTTGAGTCCTGGGGATTCGGCTGTTGCTGCCTCCCCCCTTGTATTGTCGTCAGGGGCGTGTCTCCTTCTACTGGTAGTACTCCCGTGTCGACGGACAGCTCTCCAGTTCATTTTAGAACAGTCAGGAGGCTTGCCTCCTTGGGCGGATAACTTTCCTTCCGAGGGAAGTTTTTTCCTGTCCAGGCTTGAGCTTTTCCTCTTTTGGGGGGTTCTTCTCTTGCCTTTTTTTCGTGCGACTATGCTCTTGGTGCTGAGCGGTCGCACCTGCAGTTTCGCTCAAGGGGCTGGGCAACTGCAGGAGCTCCTCTTCGGAGGATTGCCCCTTTTAGGTCACTGGCTGACCAGTCTCTTCCACGAAGTGTTTCTCTTTCGTTCGCGAGAGAGTACACTCATAGAGACTCCTCTTCGGAGGTTTCTTCTGTTGCTGTTGCTGTTGGCCTCCCTCGCCGTAAGGCCCTCCGTCCGCCTCGTCGTAAGGGCCTCTCATCTCCCTATAAGGGTGCTTGAGGCGCCTTTTTGAATCTCCGTTTGCAGCCTACTACTTCTTTTTCTCGATCTTCCGTCTTGGTGCAGATGGACAGCAGTCTAATCTCGTCTTCCGACGGGCAACGGTCTTCCCGACGGACAACGGTCTTCCCGACGGACAGCGGTCTTCCGACGGACATCAGTCTCCCGGCGGACAACGATCCCTTCGGGGCAAAGGGTTGCCCCCACGGGGGTTCTTCCCTTGCGTGTCAGGGTTTCCCTGCGCGCCCTTCTGTTCGTCAGCGCTCTCCTGTTCGTCAGCGCTTTCAAGATGATCTTCCCTGCGGTTCCTGTTACGTGCCCTGTGCGCCCACGTTCGCCCTCGCGATCTAGAACTTCGGTTCAGGTCGGGGTCAAGGACTCTTCTTCTTTGCGCAGGCTTCCACGCGTAGCCTTCTGCTCGTCAGCGATCATCAGCTCGTCAGCGATCATCAGCTCGTCAGCGATCATCAGCTCGCCAGCGATCGTCAGCTCGTCAGCGATCATCAGCTCGCCAGCGATCTCCGGATCGCCCACGTGTGTTACAGCTGGCACGCCAACGTTCTCCAACACTTCTGAAGGAACATGGTTCGCCAGCTACTAGCTCAACTGCAGATGCTGATCGCCATCGCGCGACCCTCAACTGCAGATGCTGATCGCCATCGCGCGACCCTCAACTGCGGATGCTGATCGCCATCGCGCGACCCTCAACTGCGGATGCTGATCGCCATCGCGCGACCCTCAACTGCGGATGCTGATCGCCATCGCGCGACCCTCAACTGCGGATGCTGATCGCCATCGCATGCTGCTCGCCATCGCACAACCCTGAACGATTGCCCGCTTACGCATGCTGCTCCTCATCGCACAACCCTGAACGATCGCCCTCTTGCGGATGCTGATCACCATCGCACCCTTTCACGCGATCATTCACCTGCGCATGCTGCTCGCCATCGCACAACCCTGAACGATTGCCCGCTTACGCATGCTGCTCCTCATCGCACCACCCTGAACGATCGCCCTCTTGCAGATGCTGATCACCATCGCACCCTTTCACGCGATCATTCACCTGCGCATGCTGCTCGCCATCGCACAACCCTGAACGATTGCCCGCTTACGCATGCTGCTCCTCATCGCACCACCCTGAACGATCGCCCTCTTGCAGATGCTGATCACCATCGCACCCTTTCACGCGATCATTCACCTGCGCATGCTGCTCGCCATCGCACAACCCTGAACGATTGCCCGCTTACGCATGCTGCTCCTCATCGCACAACCCTGAACGATCGCCCTCTTGCGGATGCTGATCACCATCGCACCCTTTCACGCGATCATTCACCTGCGCATGCTGCTCGCCATCGCACAACCCTGCACGATTGCCCGCTTACGCATGCTGCTCCTCATCGCACAACCCTGAACGCTCGCCCTCTTGCAGATGCTGATCACCATCGCACCCTATCACGCGATCATTCACCTACACATGCTGCTCGCCATCGCTCACCGCCAGCGATCTTCTTCACCTACGCGGCAGCACGATCCCTCGCCGTCACGCCCATTCGCCTGCGCGCCCGCGCGATCGCTCGCCTGCGCGCCCGCGCGATCGCTCGCCTGCGCGCCCTCGCGACCGCTCGCCTGCGCGCCCGCGCGACCACTCGCCTGTGCGCCCGCGCGACCATTCGCCTTTGCACGACCGTTCGCCCTCGCGCGACCATAGTTCGCGGCGAATTCCACAGCCGGTGGTAGCAGCAGGGACGCGTGCTCCTAGGCGGCACTCGGGATCACCTCCATCCAAGCACAGGTTGGTAGTGCAGGACGAAGACAGGTCAGTACAGCATTCTTCCCACCTTCTTTTCAGGCAGGAACCGTCGTGTCCTCTCCAAAGGATCGCCCGATCCCTTTCACCTTAGCGAGGATTTCGGACTCTGTGTCCTTGGAGCAGCAGACATGGTTTGATCCGCTGGCACGGGCGTTAATGAGGGTTATGAAACCAGCACTCACCGGCCAGGGTAACAAACCAGCGGCTGTCTCTCCTACGCTGAAGAGAAAGAGAGGAGTGGACTTCGTGGTGACTTCCCCCAGGGCGAAGTTGGTTCCCAAGAGGTCGGTCTCGAGGGTCCCCTCTCCTGCACGAGTACTCTCTCCTTCTCCCGCCCTGGAAGGATTTTTGGCGGGGGGGCTTTCCGTTGAAGATTTCTCCATCGGACAAGGGGTGACTGCTTACCTCTTCCTCTGGGAGCTTACCAGGTTCTTTCCCTCCTCGGTTACGGCCCGAGGTTTGGTTCAAGGAAGCTACAGGAAGATCAAGGGTACTTTCCTCCTCTCGAGCTCAGGCACCTTGGCCTTTCGTCGTTAAGTATCTACTTGCGGACAAGCTCGATGTTGTACCATCTGGACGCACTGACTGAAGGCTTCCTTCGGGTGTCTCATCTGTGGAGGTCAACGACCTCAGACACCCTTCCATCCTTGAGAAGAGTTTTGTCTTTGCCCAAGGACAGAGACTTAAACATCTGCTGTGCGGAGTAAATCGACTTCCGGTTTCACTCCTCCAAGGCGCTTTCTTCCAGACTCTGCAGGGCTCCAGCTCCCTTTTCTTTCAACCACGTCGGCCTAAGTTATCGGCTACGACAACTGGGACAAGGTGTCCAATTGCAGTTTCCTCCTGTCAGGAACAGATGGCACGGGAGACTCCCCCTGGGGGGCATAGTCCTAAAAGGAGTTCACGAACTCTAGGATTGCAGGTTTTTTCGCTGGGAGGATGCTTAAGGTTACTCATCCGAATGACAGCTTCCCGATGCCCATTCCCGCACAATCTCTGTGAGTAGCCAAGGATATCGCGCCTGCCGTCTCTGTCAGCGAATTCAGTGCCTCTGAACCTCTATGCCATAGCATCAGCAGAGTTGCCCGGTTGGGCAGAATGATCCATACCTTAGGCGAAGGTCTTCCTTAGGATCATCGACGGCTTCACCCCCGGCCCCCTCAGTCGATCCTTTCTTGTAAGGAAGGATCTGAGAGGGGATGTCCATAGTCGACCTCTCAGCCCTGATCAAGTTTGTCGAACAAACTTCGGCCAGCGTAGACCAGCAGAATCGATCAGACTGGTAACGAGGCGACAGGACTCCTTTAACCCTGGATCGGAAGGACGGGTACTTTCAGTTTCCATTCCATCCATCTTCCAGGGTGCTCGTCGAATTCAGCCTAAACTGCAAGTATTCCTGCTTATGATGCAGTGTGGCTATCCCGCCGTGGCATAGCAGGTTTTTTCCCCAGAGAACTCTCCCTGCCTTCCTCTTGGCCGCTCAGGTGCAGACTTCCGCCTCCTCTGCTGTTTGGAGGGCTGGTCAACTCCGGTAGGCTCGGGTTTCGACCTTCTTCAGCGCCGGGAAAAGCTTCCGAATGCTGACCATGAGTGTGGGCTCATGGTATTTTGCTTGGAGCCTTCTCTTCCTCTGCCTCAACATCTGGAGTATCTGGCCATGATATTGAGTCAACCGCCTTACCACGTTGGAAACCCCGCTTCTCGTCCGTCCAGCGAGGTTAAGCAACGTCGGTACTTGGATGGGTGACCACCTGGGGACGCCAGATTCTGTTACCACATCCTCCGAGCCTTCCTTTCGGTTGACTGTGGCAAGACTGAGGAGAGTCGCAGTACCTGTTCTCAGTCAAGCAGAGTTTTCAGCCCTACCTTGGAACGTTTCCTAGTTCTTCTTTCCTCATTGACCCGTTTATAGTCCGAACGGTCGCCTCAGGATAAGTTCCATGTGGGGCGATCCAAGTTCCGGTGGCTTCAGGCAATGTTTAACCGGACTCCCTGGCCCTATGGGACCAGCGGAACTATTAAACCTGCAATGGGTGTTGACCTATGGAGCCTCTTGATGGTAGTGGATATTCTCGTCCTTTCCCCACATTCTTGATGCGGTTCTCGGACTCGTCAAAGGAAAGGGGGGGGGGGCATGTTCCGGTCCAGGCCTATGGTCAAGACCTGAAGGATACCTCTCCATCATTCAGGCAGGCTTAAGGGCCTTAGTCTGGCCCCTCTTCAGATCCTACCGCTCCTGCCAAGTCGCCCCGTTGCGTGTCGACTTCATGCTAACCAGCAGGGGACGCATTTTCACACCTTCACATCTTGCAGTAGAGATACCGGGATGATTGAGATTCTCTCAATTCCACCATCGGCTCTCTCATTCCAGGCAGGGGAATGTTTCTCTCAGACTATCCGAGCAGAGCCTCATAGAGAGAGTGTACCTAGGGGTCTTTGACCTTGGGTAACCAGCAAGTGCTGGTCTGGGGGACCTGATCGCGACAGCTTGGAACCTCAAGCTTCCGCTAGTTTTCCCCCCAGTCTCAGACCCCGAGACTCTGGCAAGATGCATTCCGGTGATGGTGGGACAACTTCGACGCCTGCGTCTTCCCTCCTTTTTGTCTGCGGACAATGGGTCTCAACAAAACCAGGTTGTCTGTCAACCTTTCAATGGGAGAGCTCCACTGGGACTATGCGCAGAACGGTTTCTGGACCCTCTGCTTCCCCTGACGGAACTCCCGGGAGAGCTTCTCCCACGGCGCAGACTACTCAAGCAACCACACTGCGACATCTCTCCCGAACCGGGGCGTCGCTTCGGCTTCATGCCTGGAGACACTACGCTTCCTCCTCTAGAAGAGACAACCCGCTACAGTCGCGGTACGGAGGTCGCGTCATCTGCGATAGTCATCCACAGGGGTCTCCCAGGCAAAGTGAAGAGTCTAAGGTGGTTGGTGCCGTGGGAGATATACCTCTTCCCGTGAGGCCTCTTCTCCAGCAATAACGGTCTTATTGCCTTTCGGCGGGAGGAAACTCCTTTCCGCTCTTGGCAATGAAGCCTGTCGCTCAGCCTTTCCCTGACCTTCAGGCTTAAAGGAATAACTTTTTCCTGCCCGCTGGATCTATCCTCGCTCATGCGAAGCTACGATCGTCCCTGCCCTAGTCGGAGGAAGACCTCCAACTTGGAGCATGGCTCGGACTTTTAGTCCTTTAAGAGATCTTCTCAAGACCCTTTTACGACAGGCCTCGGATTGTATTCCGCCTTGGGTCTTCTGCTCACTCTGGCCACGGCCAGTGTGTAAGCAATCTTCTTGGTCTCTTACTACTCCCCCCCTTTCTAAGGAAAAGGGGAAGGCAACATTCAGGCTCGCTCCTGAGTTGTTGGCTAGACTCAGAATCTGAGGGTCCCGACCCTTCGGTCCGATTCATTCAAGATTTTGAGTCTCCATTCTGTGTCTGATGTCCCAAGACCTTCTCTTTCTTGCCAGTACAGGAATCGAGAGGTTAGCACTGGGAACAGCTGCAGTTTGGCCTCAGTTGCAGCCGATTTGGGAACACAAGGAGGACATGGGGGGAGAGTCACCAGTATACCTCTTCAGCCCGGACTCAAGGACATTCATCTCGACCTGTCTTCAGACCCTCCCCCGTCACGTCGCCCTACAGCACGATGTTGGATACATCGCAACGTCCCTCGCCTTCGAGTAATACTACTCTGTGACGCAGGTGCTACAAGCTGGAGTCTGGAAGCGTCTGATGACCTTCGCAGCCCGCTTCCTGCAGGGCGTGACCCACAGGAGTCTCGATACGTTTTCTATCGCTCTGTGGTGGCTACACAACAGCTGGTCTAACCTCAGGCTCCTTTTTGGACAGGTAGCAGAAGGTTGAGGGCATTGTTATCAGGTTTTAGTCTGCATGAACGAAAGAAGTATGTCTGGCCCTTACTTCTTTCTTCATCATCCCCTCTACGGGGAAGCAGCATCCTGGTCTCTGCATAGCTGACCTCGAACCTCTGCAGGTAAACCATGCTTCCTTGTGTTCCGAGTATTGAGTCAATACTGTCGCGTCCCCCATACCCTGACGAGGTGGTATTGGGAACGTCCTAACCCAGAGTTCCTTCTGGAACTCCAGGTCAACTGCCTAAGACGGGTCACACTTCTTCCTTCACACACAAGCTTACGTAGGCCACATGGTTCCTTGCGGTGCAAGGAACTTGTGAGGTGCAGGGACTCCTTTTCTCGAGTGCGACTCACTCGGATTCTGAGTCCCCGGGTAAAGCCAAAGCCAGTATGGCTGGGGACTTTCCACCCTTCCTAAGGGATAAGTCACCCTTTGTAAATAGCGTGGTTTGTATTTCGGTTACGGAACAAATGACAAATTCGAAGATAATTTGTATTTTTCCTAACCATACAAACCTTAGCTATTTACACATATTTGCCCGCCAGCCCTGTCCCCCAAGACAAGTCCTACCTCTAAGTGAAAGTGAGTATTCACCTGTGTGTGAGGGGGAGGAGGGGTAGCTAGCTACCACTCCCCTACCCCCCCGCTAACTAGCGCGGGGGTAATACACCCTCGTTAAATTCTAATGGCTCGCCATTTCAGCTACGCTAAAAGTAATAACCCTTTGTAAATAGCTAAGGTTTGTATGGTTAGGAAAAATACAAATTATCTTCGAATTTGTCATTTTTTGCTAGTATTAATGAGCTGCATTATACGACTGATTTTGCAATTACTACCTTTTAATGAAGGGTAGAATTGCGTGTTTCAGGTAGAAATCAGTAAAAGTTTCGATTTCAGTGAAATAAGTGCAAAACAGAAAATCGAAGTGATAAAGTGATATGCGCAAAGTGTTACAGTGTTGCGTCCGAGGGTTCGTCTGTTCACCTAGTCCGGGACCTCTTGCAAGCTCCCAAGCCCAGGGGAGAAGTAATGTCGAACGACTTATGGGTTCGTCAGGCCTTGATCAACGAACAGACGTTTCCCTCCGTGGTTTCGGGCGTATCTACCCAAGATCGCCCCACCCACACAAAGACGAGAGAGCCCATTTATTTCTCGTCTGCGGAAGAGGTTTCTCGTAAGAAACCATGGACCAAGGTCTCGCAGCTTATTAAGCGCAAGTCGGTCCCTTCCGCGCAAGTCCAACGGCCCAGTTGTAGCCACTGGGTCAGTTCGGACTCGCTGCAGTCTTCCGACGACTGCTCACCTCCTAAGAGAGGCAAAGCGGTACCGCATCAGGCAGTCACACCGTCTGTTGCCGCACCTGCTCCTGTAGACCCTAAGTGGTCTTTGCTGCAGACCATGCAGTCTCAGTTAACGTCATTGATGCGGGACTTTCGTGCAGAGAAGGTTGACACTGCACCAACCTCTAGCCTACAACCAACACGGTTGTGCGTCCTGTGGACGCTGAGCCGACCTTCTGCCGCACTCCAGCTGAGAGAGTCCCGCCACCCATGCGTTCCAGTGTACCCTGCCAGCCGCATGTTGACGTTCAGTAACGCACGGAACCTTCCGTTGACGTTCGCGAGGTACAACAACAGTCTAAGTTGTTTTGTTTTGACGCGGTGCGTCAACCTCCGCATTCTAGAGTTGTTTTGACTGCTCAGTATAGACAGTCAAAGCAGTCTCGAGTGAACACTGTATGTCCTCACGCACCTGTTGTGGTTGACAGTTCAGTTGTTGACAGTTCACAGACTGTCAAGCAGTTACATGACGTTGCCTTCTGGTCTGCTACTAATGCACCAGTGCTGTATGTCCTCACGCACCTGTTGTGGTTGACAGTTCAGTTGTTGACAGTTCACAGACTGTCAAGCAGTTACATGATGTTGCCTTCTGGTCTGCTACTAATGCACCAGTGAGAGACTCACTGAGATAACCTAGCTTTTATCGGACAAGGTTCCTGTAGATGAGAAAGTGCTGTTCTCCCTCCTACTGATATTCCCTTGAGGACTCTGTCATTTGGAGAGGAGCCTTAAGCTGCTTAGCCTCCTATGGACTTTAATTAAATCATGATGATTTTTTAAGGATCTTCGTCCGGATCTTGTAACTGCTGCTCCTCGTTCGCCTAAACGTCAGAACTTACACTAGGCCTAGCTACTTCGAAGCCGTTGTTTTTAAGCTAGTGCTCTCTCGCTCTCCTAGAGAGCGTTACGTTGGCTAGGCGACTGGTTTTTGCACCAGGAGGAGTTTTAGGGATACAGCCTTTGATTTCCCTTCTTTTAAACTGGCTTATAGAGCGAGAGTCTGATAGGACACGAGAGAAGTTCTCGGCTTGGGAGTTCATGCCTCTGCCCAGATAGACTTCTCAATTCTGGTAGACTCGCCCTGGCGCCTAGCCAGGAGACGCTCCAAGTTGTTTACAGGTCAACTTCTCAACTTTTGTCGAGCCTTTGAAGTTTTGCTGTACTATTATGTCACACATAACAAGGCTTTCAGGGATGGTAAATGGTTCCGCCTCAGTCGCTAACCCCGTCTGTTGCCACACCTGCTCCCGTAGACCCTAAATGGGCTTTGCTGCAAGACATGCAGTCCAAGCTTGCGTCCTTGATAGAGGACTTAAATGCGGAGAAGAACCTTCTGGCCAACAACCTTCCAACCGGTTGGTTGTGCGCCCTGTTGACGCTGAGGTAACCTACTCGCGTCTGCCAGTTGAGGTGGTTCCTCCTTCTGGCCAACAACCTTCCAACCGGTCGGTTGTGCGCCCTGTTGACGCTGAGGTAACCTACTCGCGTCTGCCAGTTGAGGTGGTTCCTCCACCGATGCGACCCAGTGTGGGTTGCCAGTGGCACGTTGACGTTAAGCGACGCTCGGAGGTGGTTGTTGACGTTCAGGACGTTCAACAACCAGCAGAGGTGACTTGTTGTGACGCAGTGCGTCAACCTCAGCAACCCGGTAGGGTGTTGACTGCACAACCCAGACAGTCTAGACAGTTTCGGGTTGACGCTGTACTGCCTCGCGCACCCATGGTTGTTGACAGTTCACAGACTGTGCAGCAGTGCCATGATATTGCGTCCGGCTCCGTCACGCATCCACCAGTGCGACCGGATTCAGCGAGTCAGACGTTGCCCACTCCGTTGCCGTTTCCTCATCAGTTTCGGATGAGGAACCCTCTGATGAGGACGTTGCTGAACAAGACGATCAGCCCCCAGCCCTGCTATCCATCCAGAAGATGCTGAAGAAGGAACGCTGCCCAGTCAGGCTGTGGATGAGTCTGGTAGGGACACTGTCATCCGTGGATCAATTTGTGTCACTAGGAAGACTACACCTCCGTCCTCTTCTATACCATCTAGCTTTTCACTGGAAAAAGGACAAGACGCTAGAAGCGGTCTCGATCCCGGTTTCCGGAAAGATAAAGTCTTGTCTGACTTGGTGAAAGGACTATATCAACCTTATAGAGGGTCTTCCCCTGACTGTTCAGACTCCCAACCACGTTCTCTTCTCGGACGCATCGGACGTAGGCTGGGGTGCGACATTAGACGGTAGGGAATGCTCGGGATTATGGAACTCGAGTCAAAGGACAATGCATTTCAACTGCAAGGAGCTACTGGCAGTACGTCTGACCTGGAAAAGCTTCAGGTCTCTCCTTCAAGGCAAAGTGGTGGAGGTGAACTCGGACAACACCACGGCTTTGGCGTACATCTCCAAGCAAGGAGGGACCTACTCTCTGACATTGTACGAGATCGCAAGGGACCTCCTCACCTGGTCAAAAGGTCTAGACATATCACTAGTAACGAGGTTCATCCAAGGCAACTTGAATGTCATGGCAGATTGTCTCATTCGGAAGGGACAAATAATTCCAACAGAATGGACCCTCCACAAGGATGTCTGCAAGAGACTTTGGGCCACCTGGGGCCAGCCAACCATAGATCTCTTCGCAACCTCGATGACCAAGAGGCTCCCAATATTTTGCTCACCAATCCCGGACCCAGCAGCAGTTCATATAGATGCCTTTCTACTAGATTGGTCACATCTAGATCTATATGCATTCCCTCCGTTCAAGATTGTCAACAAGGTACTGCAGAAGTTCGCCTCTCACGAAGGGACAAGGTTGACGCTAGTTGCTTCCCTCTGGCCCGCGAGAGAATGGCTCACCGAGGTACTTCGATGGCTAGTAGACGTTCCCAGAACACTTCCCCTAAGGGTGGACCTTCTACGTCAGCCACGCGTAAAGAAGGTACACCAAGGCCTCCACGCTCTTCGTCTGACTGCCTTCAGACTATCGAAAGACTCTCGAGAGCTAGAGGCTTTTCGAAGGAGGCAGCCAGAGCGATTGCTAGAGCAAGGAGAACATCCACCCTTAGAGTCTACCAATCGAAGTGGGAAATCTTCCGAAACTGGTGCAAGTCAGTATCCGTATCCTCGACCAGTACCTCTGTAACTCAAATAGCTGACTTTCTCTTATATCTGAGGAAAGAACGATCTCTTTCAGCTCCCACTATCAAGGGTTACAGAAGCATGTTGGCATCAGTCTTCCGTCACAGAGGCTTAGATCTTTCCAACAATAAAGATCTACAGGACCTCCTTAAGTCTTTTGAGACCACGAAGGAGCGTCGTTTGGTTACACCTGGTTGGAATTTAGACGTGGTACTAAGATTCCTTATGTCAGACAGGTTCGAACCGCTACAATCAGCCTCCCTGAAAGATCTCACCTTAAAGACTCTTTTCCTGATATGCTTAGCCACAGCTAAAAGAGTCAGTGAGATTCATGCCTTCAGCAAGAACATCGGATTCTCATCCGAAACGGCTACATGTTCTACAACTTGGTTTTCTAGCCAAACACGAGCTGCCTTCTCGGCCTTGACCAATATCGTTCGATATTCCAAACTTATCGTATGGTTGGAAATGAACTAGAAAGAGTCTTATGTCCTGTAAGAGCTCTTAAGTTCTATTTAAAAACCTTTACGAGGCCCGTCTGAAGCTTTATGGTGTTCAGTTAAGAATCCATCTTTGCCTATGTCAAAGAATGCTTTATCCTATTTTATCAGACTGTTAATACGAGAAGCTCATTCCCATCTGAATGAGGAAGACCAAGCTTTGCTGAGGGTAAGGACACACGAAGTTAGAGCTGTCGCAACTTCCGTGGCCTTTAAACAAAATAGATCTCTGCAAAGTATAATCAACGCAATCTATTGGAAAAGCAAATCAGTGTTCGCGTCTTTTTATCTTAAGAATGTCCAGTCTCTTTACGAGAACTGCTACACTCTGGGACCATTCGTAGCAACGAGTGCAGTAGTGGGTGAGGGCTCAACCACTACAATTCCCTAATTCCATAACCTTTTTAATCTTTCTCTTGAAATGTTTTATTATTGTTTTTTGGGTTGTCCGGAAGGCTAAGAAGCCTTTCGCATCCTACTTGATTTGGCGGGTGGTCAAAGTCATTTCTTGAGAAGCGCCTAGATTAGAGGTTTTGATGAGGTCCTGTTGTATGGGTTGCAACCCTTGATACTTCAGATCCTAGGGGTCGCTCAGCATCCTAAGAGGATCGCGAGGCTCCGTAAGGAAGACGTACTTAAAAAGGCAGAGTAATTGTTCAAGTCGACTTCCTTACCAGGTACTTATTTATTTTATGTTTGTTATTTTGAATAACTGCTAAAATGAAATACAAAATACTTAGCTCATAATAATGTAAACATGTAATGCTGGTCTCTACCCACCCCCCTGGGTGTGAATCAGCTTATATGATCACCGGCTAAGTTTAATATTGAAAAATGTTATTTTTATTAATAAAATAAATTTTTGAATATACTTACCCGGTGATCATATATTAAAGGACCCTCCCTTCCTCCCCAATAGAGACCCAGTGGACCGAGGAGAAAATTGGTTCTTTGTTTACTTGGAGTACTAAGTACCTGCTCGACAGATGGCGCTGTTGATGTACACCCCCACCTGCATAGCGATCGCTGGCGTATTTTGACCGTAGGTTTTTCTGTCAAGCAACAGAGTTGCAGCTTATATGATCACCGGGTAAGTATATTCAAAAATTTATTTTATTAATAAAAATAACATTTTTGCAACAGGAAAGGAAGAATCGTATAGTTCTCCTTTTACTGAAAGAGAACTAGATTCCACACTTTCTACTTGTAACGATAGAGCCCCTGGACCTGATGGAATTCCATATGCAGTGATTAAACATGTACATTTCAATACAAAGTTATTTATTTCAAGTATTATTAATAGAATATGGCATGATCATAGTTACCCAAGTGTTTGGGAACTAGCCATTATTTTAGCCTTTTTAAAACCTGGTATGGACAATTTTTTAGCAGCAAACTATCGATCTATTGCATTGACATCTTGCTTATCTAAAATCATGGAGATGGTCAATGCAAGGTTGATGTGGTACCTTGAAAAGAAGGGTATTTTATCACCCATTCAATGTGGATTCAGAAAAAATGTACTCAACAACTGATATGTTGATATGACTTGACTCCTCTATTTGTGAAGCCATTCCTTCCTTTTTTTACCTTGAAAAGGCATATGATACCACATGGAGATATGGTATACTTAAAACAATTCATGAATTAGGATTAAGAGGAGAGCTACCACCATTTATTCAGTCATTTCTTTCACATAGTTTTTTTCAAGTGAGAGTGGGGGAAACTATCAGAGAGTAAATGTAGGAAGAAGGAGTTCCTCAGGCTAGTGGGCTGAGTGTAACCTTGTTTGCACTAGCAATTAATGGGATATCCTCAGTCATTCCCCGGGATTTTCTCTCAATATTATTTGTGGATGATCTCTCAATATCATTTGCTGGAGCTAGAATGTCAATGGTTGAGAGAAAAATACAACTCTCTATTGACAAAATTATCCAGTGGGCCGATATGAATGGATTCAAGTTCTCAACAAGTAAAACTACTACTGTCCATTTTTGTTGTATCCGGGGAGTACATCCAGACCCGGATATATACATTGAAGGTCAACAGATCCCATGTGTAAGTGAAGCTAAATTTTTAGGTTTGATATTTGATTGTAGGATTACATGGGTTTCTCACTTTAGTGTTAAAAGCTAAATGTCTCGAGGCTCTGAATATTTTAGAAAGTATTGTCCCACATATCATGCGGGGCAGACCGCAATACTGCAGTATTTTAGAATTATACAAGACCTTGATATTTTCCAAAATTGGTTATGAATGTGAAATATAGTCCTCAGCCACCCCATCATGCTGGTATTAGATTGTCCACAGGAGTGTTTAGAACCTCACATATCCCAAGTCTCCTTGTTGATGCTGGAGAGTT
>NC_090737.1:146191108-146198608 GCF_036898095.1 Palaemon carinicauda | reverse complement strand
CCCCCTGGCGAGGAAGGTCCTAGTAGGACAAGAGGAACATCTCGAAGTAATCTGACGAGGAAAGACTCACCTGGATAAGAAATCGTGCCGGTCTCAAGACGGATCAGAAGGGTAAATATTTGTGTAGGAACAAATTTATATAATTAGGTGAGTACATAAGAGATAGTAGGTATACTAATCATAATAACTCTAGAATAGGTTCAGCAAAACGCGAACAGCAATATATTTTCATATAAAAATAGGAGCGAAAGAGACGCATGTGGTAAATAAAATAAATATTTTATTTGAAATTTGCATGGAAATATGAAAATTTATGTACAATAATAAAATACAATAATACTTAGATATGGTAAAAGATGGTGATGCAGAATCTGAAAGGGAAACAATCTTTTCTGTAATCACTAGTTCCTGAGGAACGCCAGTCTTTTAAATCAAAATACATTTCATGTCCGAGAACATGTGGCACACGTGTACGAATCTCTGTCGTTTCACCTTGGTAAAGGACAGTCCATTAGTGACACTAAGTGTCCCTTGAAATCACTATGTATCGCACTAGGGTCAACACAGGCACCCGTTTGAGTTAAAGTCCCGAAAAACTCACTGTCCTACGTAGCACTAAACAGCAGGTTTCATCACGCTACCTGCTGCCACCATGAATCGCTGGACTTCTTGCACCTGCTTCGAATAGTGTTTGAAGAACACTCTAGGGGACTTCCAGCCTGTGAAGGATCGGAGGCTTTCGAAATCCATTCCTTGGAAGAAATTTAGGGGAGAGGCGACTTTCCTGGGATCGTGACCTGCGGGTGTACTGTCAGGATCCGCTCTGTGAATGAAGTAGGTGATTTTCGCTCTAAGTTGTTTTAGTGACAGGTCGCTGCCCGACGTTTCTCCTTTGAAAAGCTGTCCTCCACCAAAGTCAGAAGTTCTTCGAAGATAGACCTTAAGACTCTCCACTGGGCATAGAGAGACATCTTCCTTCAGGGGGCAGATTCTCCAAAGGCCCCATCTTTTGGTGGGAAGTTCATTTTTAGCGAGAAACGTGGGGTCGGGGAAGAGGGTAAGTTCCCCCGTGTCGGCGAACTGTATCTGGCCCTCTTCTCTTGATAATGCCACTATTTCACTGACTCTGGCTCCCGAGGCGAGAGCAAAAAGGAAGATTACTTTCTGAGTCAAGTCCTTCAGAGGGCAAGAATCATTGTCCAGGCTAGAGGCAAAATGAAGCACCTTATCCAGGGACCAGGTGATGGGTTTCGGTGGAGGTGCTGGACGGAGTCTAGCATACGCCTTCGGTAGTTTATTAAAGATCTCGTTGGATAAATCTATTTGGAAGGCATATAGAAGTGGTCTGGTCAAGGCCGATTTGCAAGTGGAAATCGTATTGGCTGCCAAGCCTTGTCCATGAAGGTGAATAAAGAAGGACATCCAAAAATCTATGGAGATTTCCGTAGGATTTTTTGCCTTGACGAAGGATACCCACTTTTTCTAGGATGATTCATATTGCCTTCTGGTAGACTTTGTTTTATATTCCTCTAAGAAGTTTAAACTTTTCTTCGAGATCCCAAACCTTTTCTTCACGGCTAGGGAGAGAAAATCATGAGATGAAGATCCTTGACTTTCTTTGATGAAGCGAAGACAGTCGACTTCTGCACCTGTTGGGAGAGAACTGGGCCCGGCAGAAGGATCAGCTTGGGCTGTAGCTCCAGGACTAGGGGAACCAACTGCTCCGGGGCCACTTGGGATCCACTAGGGCTGCTGTCCCTTTTAAGGTTCTCAGTTTGGAGAGGACTTTCAGCAGAAGGTTGGGTGGAGGGAACAGGTAAATCTTGGACCATCTGTTCGAGTCCAGGGTCATGGTGTCCACTGCTTCCGCTTTGGGGTCCTTGTAAGGGGCCACATATCGAAGAAGTTGCTTGTAGTCGCTCGTCGCGAAGAGGTCGATCTGTAGTTCCGGGACTTGACGAGAGATGAAGGAGAATGATCTTGCGTCTAGGGACCATTCCGACTCTATGAGGTTTGTCCTCGATAGAGCGTCTGCCGTCACGTTGCGGAATCCTTGTAGGTGAACTGCAGACAGGTGCCACTTCTTCCTGTCCGCTAGGCGGAAGATGGGTAATAGCACCTGATTTAGGTGGGGCGATCTCGAGCCCTGACAATTGAGACATCTGACTACTACCGAGCTGTCCAGAGTTAGACGGATGTGTATCGAAGGACGCGGGGATAATTTCTTCTGGGTGAGAAGAACCGCCATGGCCTCCAAAATGTTGATGTGAAACGTCTTGAATAGGGGAGACCATGTTCCTTGAACTTGTCGTTGGTGGGAGTGGCCCCCCCCCCAACCCTCCAGGGAAGCGTCCGTGTGGATGTTGAGCGATGGAGGTCGAGGTTGGAGAGGGATGGATCTTTTCAAGGTCCTTGCATCTGACCATGGGCTGAGCAGGGAGCGAAGCCTGTTTGGTAGGGGTCTCTTGAGGTCTCTTCGAGCGACGGATGCGTTTTGTCTCCAGACTCCTGATGCATCCTTTAGCTGTGCTCGTAGCACTGGGTTTGTCACTGAGGCGAACTGTAGTGAGCTGAGAACTTGCTCTTGCTGTCGTCTTGAGATCCGTTTGGATTTGAGAAGTCTTCCGACAGACCCTGCTATTTCTTTCCTTTTCTTTAGTGGAATAGAAAGGCGGTGTGACAGAAGATCCCAATGGATTCCTAACCATTGGAACTTCTGAGCTGGAGCGAGGCGAGACTTCTTGGTGTTTATCTTGAAACCCAGATGTTCCAGGAACTGGGTTAGTTTGCTGCAAGTTTTCAAACACTTTTCTGGCGAAGTCGACCAGACCAGCCAGTCGTCGAGGTAGGCCATCACTTGGACGCCCTGAAGGCGTAGCTGGTGGACGATCGTGTCTGCTAGCTTGGTGAAGATTCTCGGAGCCACGTTGAGCCCGAAGGGCATGGCCCTGAAGGCGTAGCTTCTTCGATTGAGCCGGAATCCTAGATAGGAGGAAGCGTGGTGGTTCATTGGGATGTGCCAGTAGGCATCCGCCAGGTCTATTGAGACCGTGTTGGCCTTGCGAGGCAGTAGGGCTCTTATTTGTTGAAGAGTCAGCATCTTGAATTTGTTGTTCGCAATGAACTTGTTGAGGGGGGACAAGTCGAGAATGATTCTGAGTTTGTCTGAGTCCTTCTTGGGAACACAAAACAGTCTTCCCTGGAACCTGGTGGACTTTACCCTCTTGATCACCTTCTTGTTCAAGAGTTCTAGGACATATTCTTCCAAGAGGGGTGTTGATGGTTGGAAGTGGTTGTGTCTAGCTCCAACCTCGTCCCTTCTTGATGATGCTGTGTGCCCAAGGATCGAAGGTCCAGCGATCCTGAAAGTGGCGGAGTCTTCCTCCCACCGGAAGCACTTCATTGCTTCTGGTTTCCTGAGGACTTGCCACCTCGGCTGCTAGCTCCCCTTCCTCCTCTGCCCCTGGAGGGGCGGCGCGAGGAGCCTCTGCCTGAGCCTCTACCTCTGGTACGAAAGGTAGTTGACTGACGCTCTTAGGCTGGAGTAAAGGCCGGTGATTGTGACACCACCGGTTGGAGGACCAACTGAAAGGTCTGTTGCGGTTGAGTGACCACTTGGGGAGTAGCGGGAGCCGGAAACTGGCGTTTTTGTTGACGCTGCTGGGGTCTTGGTTTGGAGGATTTGGAGGATTTCCTCTTAGGCTGAGGGCCTTCGTCCTGGGAGGATTTCCTCTTTCGTGACATGCCCCATTTGTTGAGAAGGTTCCGATTCTCAGAGGCGGCTTTGTCGACGATCTCTTTCACCAGAGCAGAGGGAAAGAGATGCTTACCTCAGATGTTGGAGGAGATGAGTTTCCGGGGTTTGTGTTTCACTGCCGCGTTGGCAAACACTAACTCTCTGCAGGTTCTTCTGGACCTGATGAAGCTGTACAGGTCCTTCATCACAGTCACTAGGTGGTTTTTGGCAAGAACCATATAGAGGTCTGGGACTCTAACGTCCCCAGCCATGACCTCGAGCTGAATCTGGTGAGACAGGGAGGCAGCCAGTCTCTCCTTGGTCTCTTGCTCCCAATGAAGAAGGTGGTTATTCAATTTCTGGAGGTCCTCGTTGAACTGACGTCCAGCTACGTCAGGGTCCAGCTTCCCAACCGTGAAGGTGAACTGGATATCTTACCAGAACTTGTCGTCGGGGGGAAAGGCGAGGGAGAGGGGCCTACACTCCTCCAGGGTAGGACAGGGTTTTCCTTCCTCCACCACCTTCATGACTGCATGAAAGGCTTTTTCCACAAAGGGGAAGGATGCGGAAGGGGGAGCAAGAAAGGACGGGTGCTTCTTGCTCAGAGCCGGCATTTTCGAGTTAGTAAAACCGCGGCTCTTCAGGCAATCTGCCAGTAAAGCTTGGGCCTTTGAGTGATCGAAAACGATCACCTCTTTGGGCTCAGTCTCCTCCTTGGAGGCCGGTTTGGTCTTAAGTCGGACGTAACAGTCCGGGTAAGCATCGAAATTAGGGAAGAATTCCACTTCTTCCAGGAGAATAGACCCTAGCTTGTCATTAATGAATATTTTGCCAGTTGTGATTGGCATATGCTTGGCGTACCTCCAGGGGTTAGACTCCGAGGAGGAAGGAAGGTCCTTAACCGAGATCTTCTTCGGTTGCCTCAATTCCATGAAACGGCTTGTAATCTGGGCGGAATGCTTGCTAAGCTTCTCGTCCATTAAGGCCACCAATTCCCGGATGGCATCTTCGGTGGCAGGCAGCAGGGGCTGCGGTGCGGCGGAGGTAGAGGGGACTGGCTCCTCGACCACTACGGGAGCTGCCGGAGGTGGAAGGGCGACCTCGCCCTCCGAATCAGGATATTCCACCTGATCCTCTTATTCCTCCGGATCCTCGCCCATGAGGGTCCTCTCGGTGTCGTCGGACACGTCCGACATCTTCTCCACCTCGTCTAGACTACACTTGCTAAGCGTAGTCTCGATGTCCGGTTCTACGGTCACTCGAACTAAGGGGATCTGATCCTGGGGGATCACAGAATCTGCCGACGCTTTCGGGAAAAGGATGGCCCTCATCTTTTCGTTGGGGAGATACGGCCCAGCAGCGTTTTTCTGAAAACCGCGCACCCACCTGAGCAGTTTCTCTCGAGCATTGTCCCTGGCTTCTAAGGACGTGGGGTTGTTGAACCCCTCGTCAAGGAGGTCTTTGCAGACTGGGCAGGAGACTGGATCCCAGTACCTGAGATTGCCCTTCTTTGCAGTACAGGGGGCGTGGGTCCGACACGCACCATGCCCGTAAAAGTCCGGGCGGCGAACCGAGCAGAAGGCTGCTTTCACATTTCAGGTACTCCTCATGTAAAAGAAAGAGAACATGAGTACATGGAAATAGAGTCATGTCTTACATTATTCTTAAATTAAGATTCCATAATGTAATTCTTAAACTTAGAATTGTGTTATGTGAGCTCCGGATAGGTGAGCTAGAAAAGAAGTAGGAAGACACATACTTGTGAATCCCGTCCAGCCAGGTACCGCGACCTTTTCTGCTGGCAATTCCTTAGAACCTGAGGTTATAGGAGAGGGAATGGTATCCCTATGGGGAAGCCAGACTAGGCTTCTTTATAAAGGAATTGTCTGCAGTGTAGAGAAGGTCTGAAATCGCTCAGAACTTAGATAAAGGAGGGGAAATAGGATAAACCCCTCAATATTTGGGAAGGTCCCAGTAAGAGACTGCACTGAGAAGCACAGAGTATCCTGAAACATTGTATTGTACACTCATACAGCTCAGACACTGTCTTCAGGGTATGAAACAGCAAAGATCATCAGTCTGGCTATATGGATGTTTAGGTCGACTGCCAGCACGGGGCCGGCAGCCGTGGGGAAGGGGTGCTTGTCCCTGGAAGCTGCGGAGCGTTACCGGCAAGCCGGAGGCCTGGTCCGGTGGGGTGAATCCATCAAGGCTACACACTGAGCAGCAGAGAGGTAGGAAACACTTATAGGGGCGACCGCCGGCACGGCGGCAGGGCGGAGGCCGGCTGCCGGCGATGGTGAACCTAACTGGGTACATAAGATGGAAGGTGTCTGAGAAGCCGACGGCAGCGGCGGAAAAGGGGCGGCGGCCCCCGGCAGCCGGCAGGCTGACGCCATAGTTGGTCCTCAGACAGGAAGTCCTATGAAGTAGGAAGGTCACCTGGGGTGCTGGCGGCTAGCGGCGGCAAGGGGCGGCGCCCCCCGGCAGCCGGCAGGGTGTTGCCTTAGGTAATCCTGAGATAGGAAGGTCCTATGCAGTAGGGAGTCACCTGGCGTGCTGGCAGCAGGTGCCGGCAGGCGGCGGGGGCAGTGGACCAGCACCATGATAGAAGAGAGAAAGATAAGGAGGGAAGGAGGAAGGGTAATGTCCGATACCCAACCGGCTTTCCTCCGGAAGGAGTGTACTCATGATGGGGGGGGGAACAACCTATCATCCGACTGCAGGGAGCTGGCAGATGGCTGGATGCCTATGGTAATCCAAGGGAGGATCAGAGAACACTCTAGACAGGGGGGGGGGTGATCTTCTGCCGGTAGGGCGGCCGCTAACACAACCCCATAGTTGGACTATGAGGGGGAAGTGTAGCAAAGCGGCCACTCAGGCAGGAGAGTGCAGCTTAACCTACAATTCTCCCTGAGGGGGAATTGTAGGACAGCGGACAGGGGTGTGAAGGCATGCTGACACAAAGAATAGAGTGGGGTAGGGGGGGGGGTGTGAGGGGGCAGAAGGGATCGCGACCCTAAAGCTCCCAGAGGGTGGGGGAATCTGTTTTCTATACTACCCAGGCAGGAGAGAAGTGCTCTCCAACCCTAGGGTAGGTTAGCTCAGAGTAGGAACAGAATTGGTCTACTGTCCTAAACTATAATAAAACAGAAACCCCCAAGGCCTAACCTAAACCAGGAGATCTCCTCCTAGATTAGGCAAAGCTGGGGATGCATATCGCTAGGCCACAGGAGGAAGGGACGAGTCCCAACCAAGAGCAGTCTGGGGATCTGACCGAAATCCCCCCATACACTATGGGAGGGAAGAGGGAAGAACTACCTAGCCTAACCTACCCGAAATATTTCGGGTAAGGGGCTAGGAATAGCAAGGCTACTCAGAGGGAGATTACATTAAGGTAAGGGAGATAAGGAAGCATACAAGGGTCCCAGCGTTGGGTTAGGTGTGGGCTGGCTGGACCAGGCACCGTTCCTTGTATGGTCCCTCGAAGGCGAAAATATGTGCAACATTGAATCTTGTATATGTTTAAAAAGGCCTAAATCTTCATTAACATAAACACTAGGAACACTCATATATCATGTAGAAGTAAACATGAATACTAGGCTGCGGCCTATGCTAGGCTGAAAGGCTTGTATGGGGTCGGCTAGCTAAGAGCGCCGAAGACCACTATCGGCATAATATAACTATTCCTAAAAATGAAGATTAAATAACCCAAGATAAACTTAGTTATAAGGCCGGGTAAGGCTGTGCTGGCTATCTAAGCC
>NC_090737.1:146161108-146181108 GCF_036898095.1 Palaemon carinicauda | reverse complement strand
CTCCAGATTTGCCAGCAACAGAGCCTCTACCCTCTACCTCAGCCCTACCATCTACCTTGGCTGCCTCTATTGCTACAGAACCTCTACTGTCTACCTTAGCCTACTCCAGCTTCTCCACCACCTTCTGTAGGTTCTGCCTCACCTCCAGACTCACCTGCCTCATTTTCTCCAGCATCTTCTGCAACTTCCTCTCCGCAATAAACCTGTCTCTCTGTCCATTGCAACATCCCTTCCAGTGGGCAAGCCAGCCATAGAAGTAAGGTAAGGAATTTTTTTTTTTTTATCAATATTTACTTTAATTCATGTGGTAAGAAATTGTTTTCTCTTTTTATAATACTTTCTTATGTCATTTGTTACATTTTATTTTAGTACAATACTTTACAGTACAGTACAGTACGTATAGAGTAATTTATTTATGATGTTCCGACTTACACTGGAATTCGGGTTACACCTTGTCTTAAGAACGGATCAATGTTGTAAGTCGAGGACCCCCTGTATATATACCTTATATATATATGTATATATATATAATATATATATATACACACACATATGCATATATACACACACACATATATATATATATATACATACATACATACATATATATATATATATATATATATATATATATATATATATATATATATATATATACACACACACATATATATACACACACACACATATATATAATGAATTTTGACGTAGGAAAAATCTATTTTTGGGTGAGATAGCCATGTCGTCCTGATGGAATTTCCTTTAGGCAGCTTCCTACTGTATAATATTTCTATGAGTGATATTACAAGAGAATTACCGTCAGGTATCACAGGGTTCTAACCCCCGGAACGACTATCCTAAGATATCGTGTATAATCAGGGACGTATCCGTACATAACCATAGATATCTGTACCCCAAACAGACTTAACCCAGTCTAGGAATCTAAGGAGGAGGATAGGTGAGGAGCCGTTACATATCCTCTCCCTTCATAGTACTACTCGTCCCTGATAAAGTCATTCCACACAGCAGCGCAACTACCGTGAAAAGAGGCATCCGACGAGGCATCTGGGAGGGACAACGTAACGGGTGGACCATCAGGACGACATGGCTATCTCACCCAAAAATAGATGTTTCCTACGTCAAAATCCGGTTTTTTGAGCTCACGCCATGTCGTCCTGATGGAAGTGTACCAGAGAGGTCCCAATACCGAAATGCACTACAGGATTACTCCGTCAAGGCCTTGGTATCACTCTCAACTATATATCCGAGAACAGTTCGGAAGCAGAATTGACAAGCATGATGATCCGACAAGTAGGCAATAAAGACCCAAGGGACCACCCTCTGCAATTGGAAAAACACCTGATGCTAGTGTCGGGAGCTCTAAGGAGGCCGAAACTAAAGGAGGCATCAAAGGTGAGGTGTATGTAACCAAAACTCAGCTTGAGATTAAATCCAATTATGTTTAGAAAGGATGATAATGAGAAGGCACACTAAAGATAAAGCCACTAGAGTAATTATAATTATAATAGTAGGGCGTGATAGTATAAGTCCTGGAACAATTCACATCCTTTTACTCTCAGTAATCAGTACCAAGGTTAGCAAGTAACCATCATGAACCTCACATGGAAATTTTTTTTTATAAAATAAATAAATCCCATCCCTACTCATACATAAGGTAGCATAAGGGGGCAAATACATGACATAAGGAACCTTAGGAAACTTATGACAAGGTAAATCTGATCAAGAGACACTTGACCACGTCTGTACCAAAAAAGGGGTTATTCACCCAAACCAAATGAGATGTACCTTAACGACATTTACACAGTTAGGCTGAAGCACTGAAAGAACACGCCAAGCATCGTAAAGACACCTGGGAACCTGAAAAGAAAATGATGAAGTGCATTTTTCCTTTTTTCCTTTTTTCCTTGAAGCAAAAACTTCTGTTTACTCATTGTTAACAACGAGCTGAAGGAGTGCCCTAGGACCCATTGTGGGCTACCACCATAGCCGCTTGTTTGATAACACTCCCGCAACCACCACAAAACGGCGTGTCTCCTCCAATTGCTTCATATAATGCCTGAAGAAAACCCAAGTGGACTTCTGACCAGTATATGTGTGCAGTCCCTCAATGAACAAATACTGGAAAAAGGTCAAGAAGGAAGCCACAGCTTTAGGGCCGAGACCGCTCTTCATATAAAGTAAGTAATCTTATTTCGTAACTGGTCTAGAGACAAATCAGACCCCACTGTATCATTTTAAAACAAAACACTACCCTTAAACTGCACTGTTCTTAGCAAATACACACTTGGACAGTGTACTGGACAAAGTAAAGGATCACCTTGAAGGGGAACTATTTTCCATAGACCCCAAGGTGAAAAGGGAAGTTAATTTACCTCACCATTATCCACAAATTCAATGTGGTTCTCGTCTCTAGAAACTGTTACAATGTCACTAACCTGAGCACCAGAAGCCATCGCAATTAAGATGACTTTCTGAGTGGGATCAAGAATAGAAGCCTTTTGATTGCCCATATCCGAAGTGAATTGCAAAACTTTGTCCAAAGACCAAGAGATAGGCTTCAGTGGAGCCAGCCTTGCACAAACCTTCAGAACTTTGTTGAAGAGCTCCGAGTAAAATTCAACATTAAAGGTGTCTAGTATAGATCTAGTGAGGGCCGAATTGTACGACAAAATCGTGGAGGAAGCTAGACTTTAAACATGCAAAGTAATCTTGAAACTTAAACAAAAATCCATAATAATCAACCCTGGATTTATGACTTTGACATATTTGACCCATTTGGTCCATGACGTTTCATACTGAGTCACGGTGTTAGACGACTCACAGTTTCCGCAAATACCCACTTATGTTGAATTTTCATTTTCATTCCCAGGACTAGGGTGAAATCAAACATGAGATGATGATTGTGCGATCTCCATGATGAAGCATAAACAATCCCCTGCTGTCCATCCTGAGACAGTATCGAGTTGGTCACGGCAGAAGTTGGGATTCAAATCCGTGACCATGGGAAACCAGTTGCTCATTGGGTACCAAGGAGCCACCAGAGCCGCCATCCCTTGAAAGATCTAATCCTGTCCAAAACCTTCACAAGGAGGTTAAACAGAGGAAACAAGCAAATCGTCGTCCAACAACTCCCATCCAGGGACATTGACGAACTTTAGTGTCCATGCTCCCTGCTGCTTGAACCACTTTCGGTGATACCTAGCAGGGAAATATCATGCTGAAACTCATCACAAACAAATCCACTTTAAGCTCAGAGATTTGATCTCACTGAAGGAGAGACGTTGACAAATGCCAACCTCTCTTCTGATCCAATGTAAAGACGGTTATCCTAACATGGTTCAATTGAGAAGATCTCGATTCTTGTCTGTTGAATCAATAGACTATAGCCCTGTTAACGAGGTTTAAGTGGTTATGAATGTTCTTCAGATATAATTTCAAGAGGGACAAGAAGACTGCCATGGACTCCAGAATATTGATGTGGTATTGTTAAAATTTCTGAGACCAACAGCTTTGCACTTTCTTGGGTGGGTTATGACCCCCCAACCATCCAACGAAGCGTCCGAACAAAGTGTCACTACTGGAGGAGGAAAGCGCAACAGCAACGTCTGTGAAAGACTTATGGCAGTGGACCACGGTCTAAGTTGCTTCCACAGTAAAACCAGGGTCTTCTTCTGATGGTCAGGAAGAGCATTGCAGGCTCTCCTTCCCCAAACTCTGTTTGCATCTTTGGGTCGTACATTGAGGACAAAATTCATGAATCTTAAAGATCCTCGAATCTCCTCTGAGCGTCGCCTGGTGATCATCCCCAACTTGATTAGGGACTTGACTGACATCTCTATTTCCTCTCCCTTAGAGGGAGGAATAGAACGGGAGTGAGACTTAAAGTCATAAAAAATCTCCAACCGTGGGAAGTCCTGAGCTGGAGTCAGTTCTGATTTCTTAAGGTTGATCTGAAGTCCAAGGGACTAGAGGTACCAAAAACTCAATTGGCTGCTTCCGAGCACTCTGTGCAAAGGGAACTCACACTAGCCAGTCAACCAGGGACGCCTCTACTTAAAAGCCTGTCTACCACAGTTGTTGTACGACTACATCAGTAAACTTTGTGAAAACCCTCAGAGCTAGGCTGAGCCTGAATGGCATAGCTCTGAATACGTAGACCTTTCTCCACAGGCTGCAACTAAGGAAGGGGGATAAGTGTCGACTTAATCGACAATACAAAGACATCAGTAAAATCTATAGAGACAGTGAAAGCCTCCAATGGTGGTATTATTATTATTATAATTATTATTATTATTATTATTATTATTATAATTAATTGCTAAGCTACAACCCTAATTGGAAAAGCAGGATGCTATAAGTCCAGGGGCCCCAACAGGGAAAATAGCCCAGTGAGGAAAGGAAACAAGGTTTAGACCAGACAGGACGAGAATAGGTTGAGGTAAGCTCGAAACTGTTTTGGCACACAAAATAGACGATCTTGAAATCTCATAGATCTCACGCAGCATATAACTCCCTCTTCAAGAGATCTTATACATACTGTTCCAGACAAGGAGATGTTCCTGGAAGAATCTCCTGAACTGTGGTGGCCATTCTTACTACTTCCAAGCAAAGCCATTGGAAATGATCTTCTGTGTCCAAGGACTGAAGAACCCACAATACTTGAACAAGGCTAACCGTCTCCCCTACCGGAGGCCTTCATTATTTTGTGTTGAAGACATGAACCGTTACCTCCACTGCCGTTTCAAAGTCCACGCTCTCTGGACTTGCCTCCACTGTCAAGACGGCCTCGGAAGACAACCCTTACTCATACATAGGGTGGAAGGCCGGGGACTGTGATATCACTTATAAGGGCACAGCGTAGACATTCTGAGGGATAGTGGCATAAGAAAGAACAAAGGAATTACCATGATAAGTCAGTTTGTGAGATCTCTTGGTTGTGGCCTTTCCAGGGGTAAACTACCTCTTCAATGAGATCCCCCATTTCAGGAAAATGCTCTAAGCTCTGCAACAGCCTTATCCATAACTTTCTTCACAACTTTCTAAGGAAACAGGTCTTTTCCACAGATGCTAGATGTTAGAAAAGTTTCAGCTCATGGCATATGGTAGCTGTGTCAAGTACACGCTCACTTCAGGCTCGACAGACCTGAAAAGAAGCATAAAGGTCTTTCATAAAGGTGTCGATATGAGTTTTCGCATGCAAGGATATACGAAGGCACTTGCAAAATGCCCGATCCTCATTCCCATAAAGCACTACAGAGACATCAACATTGACAACCATTATCTAGTCTACGACTCAGACTTAAGAATGTGTTCAGGAATCCTGGGCAGCTTCTCAAAAAATTGGTTGGCGGCTGCATCCATATCCAGTTTACTCTCAGCCAAAGTAAACTGGACATTGTTCTAGTGGATGGAATCGTGTGGTAAGAAAGGTGAGACTGGTGTGCACGCTTCCAAAGCTGGGAGAGGCTAATCCTCACAAAAGGCTAACTCCACTGATGTAGCCCTTCGAAACAAAGTGGAAGACCACTTTGTCCAGGGCCACGAAGGAGGCCAAGCTCTTACCAAAGGCGACAATCTGTATATTGATACCCACTGACGTCATCATTACTGCGTGCAATAAGGTAGCTAGGAGTGCCAAACCTCTTATCTAGGCAACTCATCTTGCTTCAGCAAGGCCTGAATCTCTTCACATGAGGCCTTGAACACCATCACCTGGTATTACTAATTCCACTCCATGAAAGCTTTCCTGTTAGCCATAAGTACCAGATGTATTGTAGTACATAAGGTACTCGGGAACTGGGGGGCTCCATGAGCTTAGCAGAAGATGTTGGGAGGAGAAACGGGCAGGAACAGCCCCCGTCACGGAAGAAGCAATCGTAACCGTAGATCGGGAGACCGATGTCATAGTAAATCAGAATTAGTAGACACCACTGAATCCTTGATGAGATCAGACTACCTCATCCTCTTACCCAGGTGCAAAGGTACCGCTGGAAAAACATGCAGGCGTCATTGGAGGTATCCTCCGAGACCCATCTGGAGTGAAGTAAATCCTTACAAACACTGCAATCCTGATGGTCCCATTACAATACTGGGCCTTTCATCCTCCAACACTTAGCATGTGTGCGGCAAATATCAAGACCACAGGGATGTCTCACAGCTCTGACACAAATCTGCACTCAACAGTGTATCTCCGTATAGGCACCGCCTGTAAGGAGAAAGGGGTTCAAATGAGTACTACATCCTCTAGCAGACACCAAAAGCCAATAGAAATGGGTCATTAATGCTCCATGTAAACAATTGAGGGAATAGTAATCCCCAAATTGTGTGTACAGTGAACCCTCGCTACTTCGCGGTTCGACCATCGCGGATTCACCACTTCGCGGATTTTTTCCATAACCCATATATATACAGTAATATATATATATATATATGTATGCATGTATTTATGTATATATGTAGGTATGTATATGTGTATACATATAAATATATATATATATATACACACACACACACACCTATATATATATATATATATATATATATATATATATATATATATATATATAAATATATATATATATATATATATATATATATATATATATATATATATATATATATATATCTAGTGTAGGAAGATGTGATGTAGTTCTAAGGGAAAAGTATGGGAAATATGTCTGGGTAATAAGCAAAGCTCTACCTCCAGTTTGTTTCTACATTATGATCAGAGATAAATGTAAACAAAACATTGTTGCCATTTTTTATCGTGCTTTTTAGCATGTTTAGGAAATGCATGATATAAAATCACCTTTAATATTTGTGCCTGTTTTAGTTTAGGGTACTGTAGTACATGCATTAAGTGTTCTGTACATTAAAGGGTAGTTTGTTAACAGTACTACGTACAAGGGAAGGTTTTAAAAGTCTGAATATACATGTTGAATAAATAGGTAAATATGGTGTCACTACTTCGCGGATTTTCACCTATCGCGGCCGCGACTGGAACCTATCTACCGCGATAAACGAGGGTTCACTGTAAATGCCATTGGTGAGAAAAAAGGAAATAAATTACGAAATGTCCATTCCCCTATAAAGAACGTGAGATTGGAAAAATTAGCCCCCTAAAGGTCCAAAAGGGGAAAAAGGGGTGGGTAAATACTCATGGAAAGAACCGTTGCTCCTATATCTCCGTAGAGAAATGGCCAATTAGAGGGCACCGGTACAGGTAAACTTAATACTTAAGCAATCGACGCATCGATTAATGAGCAAGAGTTTAAAGCAATCTCGGGAGGGATAACTAGCCTATAGAGTTACCAACCATCTATTCAGTCCACACCCTCAAAGAAAAATGGACAAGTTGGTAGAAACCAATAAACATATGTAATGGTTATTCAAAGCAGGAGCCTAGAACCCTTTCGTAGAAGTTCCCAGGCCCAACCTACATAAAGAAACCTCAAACAGTAAAGGAGTAAAGCTTTTATGTTAACCTGTAGTAGAATTCACCTAAAGTAAGTAGAGAACTCATCTTAGTTATATAAGACAGTCTCAGATAAAAAAGGGCAGAAAAGCATGTGCCCTAAAGGTACTGGCGTTGCCACAGGGGAATGGCATTGCCGCCAATATCTTATTTGCCCTAAGGCGCTGGTACCGATATCCACTCCCATAGACTAGTACTAACTCCGCCGCCAATAACGACAATGCCGTTAGTGGCAATAGTGCCCAAGGGCGGCGGAGATAACGGTCAAGGGTTTCTGCTGAAAGCACCTTGCCAAAAGAGAGGTAGTGTCGCCAGTGGTGGCACAGCCGTAAGCAGTGACATATCGCCAGAACCGTTACTATAAAACAGATTTTGACGTAGGAAAAAATCTATATTTGGGTGTCGAAAGGTGGCGACATAACCATTATTCAGGCGTTGCCATAGGCATGTACACCAGATATACCAGCGTTGCCGGAAGCACCTGCATTGCTAGGGGGTAAAAGCATCGCTGCCAGCCTCCTGTGTGACTTAAGGCGCTGGTACAGTCAACCCCTCATTCAGACTAGTACTAGCCCTGCCGCCAGTAACGGCAACACCGTTAGGGGAAAAGGTGCCTAGGGCGGCAGACACAAACGGCAATGGATCCTGCAGAAAAAACCATGCCGTAACTGAAGGCAGTGCCGCCAGTGGAGGCACTGCCGCAAGCAGCGACGCATCGTCAGGACAGGTACCATAGGATATTGTGCCAAAGGTGGCGGCATAGGGTGGGTAAATACTCATGGAAAGAACCGTTGCTCCTATATCTCCGTAGAGAAATGGCCAATTAGAGGGCACCGGTACAGGTAAACTTAATACTTAAGCAATCGACGCATCGATTAATGAGCAAGAGTTTAAAGCAACCTCGGGAGGGATAACTAGCCTATAGAGTTACCAACCATCTATTCAGTCCACACCCTCAAAGAAAAATGGACAAGTTGGTAGAAACCAATAAACATATGTAATGGTTATTCAAAGCAGGAGCCTAGAACCCTTTCGTAGAAGTTCCCAGGCCCAACCTACATAAAGAAACCTCAAACAGTAAAGGAGTAAAGCTTTTATGTTAACCTGTAGTAGAATTCACCTAAAGTAAGTAGAGAACTCATCTTAGTTATATAAGACAGTCTCAGATAAAAAAGGGCAGAAAAGCATGTGCCCTAAAGGTACTGGCGTTGCCACAGGGGAATGGCATTGCCGCCAATATCTTATTTGCCCTAAGGCGCTGGTACCGATATCCACTCCCATAGACTAGTACTAACTCCGCCGCCAATAACGACAATGCCGTTAGTGGCAATAGTGCCCAAGGGCGGCGGAGATAACGGTCAAGGGTTTCTGCTGAAAGCACCTTGCCAAAAGAGAGGTAGTGTCGCCAGTGGTGGCACAGCCGTAAGCAGTGACATATCGCCAGAACCGTTACTATAAAACAGATTTTGACGTAGGAAAAATCTATATTTGGGTGTCGAAAGGTGGCGACATAACCATTATTCAGGCGTTGCCATAGGCATGTACACCAGATATACCAGCGTTGCCGGAAGCACCTGCATTGCTAGGGGGTAAAAGCATCGCTGCCAGCCTCCTGTGTGACTTAAGGCGCTGGTACAGTCAACCCCTCATTCAGACTAGTACTAGCCCTGCCGCCAGTAACGGCAACACCGTTAGGGGAAAAGGTGCCTAGGGCGGCAGACACAAACGGCAATGGATCCTGCAGAAAAAACCATGCCGTAACTGAAGGCAGTGCCGCCAGTGGAGGCACTGCCGCAAGCAGCGACGCATCGTCAGGACAGGTACCATAGGATATTGTGCCAAAGGTGGCGGCATAGGGTGGGTAAATACTCATGGAAAGAACCGTTGCTCCTATATCTCCGTAGAGAAATGGCCAATTAGAGGGCACCGGTACAGGTAAACTTAATACTTAAGCAATCGACGCATCGATTAATGAGCAAGAGTTTAAAGCAATCTCGGGAGGGATAACTAGCCTATAGAGTTACCAACCATCTATTCAGTCCACACCCTCAAAGAAAAATGGACAAGTTGGTAGAAACCAATAAACATATGTAATGGTTATTCAAAGCAGGAGCCTAGAACCCTTTCGTAGAAGTTCCCAGGCCCAACCTACATAAAGAAACCTCAAACAGTAAAGGAGTAAAGCTTTTATGTTAACCTGTAGTAGAATTCACCTAAAGTAAGTAGAGAACTCATCTTAGTTATATAAGACAGTCTCAGATAAAAAAGGGCAGAAAAGCATGTGCCCTAAAGGTACTGGCGTTGCCACAGGGGAATGGCATTGCCGCCAATATCTTATTTGCCCTAAGGCGCTGGTACCGATATCCACTCCCATAGACTAGTACTAACTCCGCCGCCAATAACGACAATGCCGTTAGTGGCAATAGTGCCCAAGGGCGGCGGAGATAACGGTCAAGGGTTTCTGCTGAAAGCACCTTGCCAAAAGAGAGGTAGTGTCGCCAGTGGTGGCACAGCCGTAAGCAGTGACATATCGCCAGAACCGTTACTATAAAACAGATTTTGACGTAGGAAAAATCTATATTTGGGTGTCGAAAGGTGGCGACATAACCATTATTCAGGCGTTGCCATAGGCATGTACACCAGATATACCAGCGTTGCCGGAAGCACCTGCATTGCTAGGGGGTAAAAGCATCGCTGCCAGCCTCCTGTGTGACTTAAGGCGCTGGTACAGTCAACCCCTCATTCAGACTAGTACTAGCCCTGCCGCCAGTAACGGCAACACCGTTAGGGGAAAAGGTGCCTAGGGCGGCAGACACAAACGGCAATGGATCCTGCAGAAAAAACCATGCCGTAACTGAAGGCAGTGCCGCCAGTGGAGGCACTGCCGCAAGCAGCGACGCATCGTCAGGACAGGTACCATAGGATATTGTGCCAAAGGTGGCGGCATAGCCGCAGACACCGGCACTGTCGTCAGTCTGACAGCTCACCCTTCAGGGAGAAGCATACCGACGGCCATGGAAGGTCAGATCCCAGAGGGAACCAACTCCAAAAATCAATAAAAGCAAAAAACACAACAGCATAATAATAAAATCCATGAAATGTCTGTCCCGGAAAGACTAGGATAAAAAGAGAGGTGATGACATGGAGAAGCTATACCCATGCATGAAAATAAACGATCGAGAAATCTCAGCGGCTAAGAAATGACGGTAGTTCATGCAAGTCGAGGCACTGACGTGATGAAATCACCCTTCGCAAAGGGGAGTTCCAAAAGACTGCGCAGTCCTAGCACGAAAGGTCACGAGCGAATGCAGAATGGCTGAGCCTAATAGGTCGATGCCACAGGTAAATCGAGAAATTCCAGAGGCTATGAAGGAACGGCAGAACAGGTAAGTCGGAACACCGACAAGGAGAGATCACCCTTCGCAAAGGGGAACTCCAAAAAACTGCACAGTCCAACCGTGGGAGATCAAGAACGTATGTAGCATGGCGGCCCAATGGATTCGCTGACGAGGGCTAATCTAATTGCCACCAAGGGCTAGGCTAAGCCTAAAAGATCAATGCCGCAGGTCGATCGAGAAATCCCAGAGGCTATGATAGAACGGCAGTACAGGAAAGTCTGCGCACAGACAAGAGTAGTTCACCCTTTGTAAATGGGAACTCAAAAAGACTGCACATTCCTAGCATGGGAGATCGTGAACGAATGCAGCATGGCAGACCAATGGATTCGCCAACGAGGGCTAGGCTAAGCCTAATAGGCCGAATGAACCAGAGAATCGAAGGCAGCAGACATGATAGGCTCAGTAAACTAGTATAACCAAGGAAAAAACTATTCAAGGGTAAAAAGACCACTCCCAACGAAACCAGTAAAAACGTCCTGATCGCTATCGGGGAACCCGTCTGTAAGCTAGGCTAGCTGGGAGAAAGGCAAAGAGTCCAAAGCATCGGAATGCCAAAAGAAAGCTAGCTAACGTAAACTAGTGAAATAAAACTAAGTGAACATTAAATAACAAGGGCAGAAACGCATACGAAATGGCGCCCAAAAGCTAGCTGGACTCAGAGCGCCCGCTCCCTCATCGCCATAAAAAAGTCAAATAACCACTCCTCGAAGGGATCAAAAACAGTTACAGCTAAATCAAACTATAAAAAAAGAGGTTACTCAACTTTGACGACTAAAGGGATGCCATCATGCGAGGAAAAAACTCCAAAAAGCTGAGAAAATACGCTCTTGACAAAGAAACGAACGCGTAGGTAAGCTGCAAAAATTGGAATGAGTTTTATCAGGAACGAGTAGTGCTATGAAGGGAGAGGATATGTGACGGCTCCTCACCTATCCTCCTCCTTAGATTCCTAGACTGGGTTAAGTCTGTTTGGGGTGCAGATATCTGTTATCTACGGATACGTCCCTGGTCGGCAAGCTTGTATAGACAGTGACTAAACCACTTGGCCACGAAGAAAGATAAAAGTCAATGACAATTCTTCTGTACTTATACCTGTCGAATTCAGGTGTTTTGTACTTAGAATTGAAATCAACCCATCTTCACCATCGTAGCTAATTGGTAGTTTGTTACTTGGCATTCAATTAATGATGAATTTTGCACATTTAGACGTGTTTTTCATATTCAAATAAGCCATATATATTTTTGATACATTGTCTGGATTCTCTTAACGGCCTCGGGATCAGAGCCCCAGGAGAAATCACAAAAAGACAAGATCTTGGGTCCGGCCGGGAATCGAACCCTGGTCGGCGAGCTTGTATAGACAGTGACTATACCACTTGGCCACAAAGAAAGATAAAAGTCAATGACAATTCTTCTGTACTTATACCTGTCGAATTCAGGTGTTTTGTACTTAGAATTGAAAAACACGTCTAAATGTGCAAAATTTATCATTAATTGAATGCCAAGTAACAAACTACCAATTAGCTACGATGGTGAAGATGGGTTGATTTCAATTCTAAGTACAAAACACCTGAATTCGACAGGTATAAGTACAGAAGAATTGTCATTGACTTTTATCTTTCTTCGTGGCCAAGTGGTTTAGTCACTGTCTATACAAGCTTGCCGACCAGGGTTCGATTCCAGCCGGACCCAAGCTCTTGTCTTAGTGGGATTTCGCCTGGGGCTCTGATCCCGAGGTCGTTAAGAGAATCCAGACATTAATGTATCAAAAATATATATGGCTTATTTGAATTTGAAAAACACGTCTGAATGTGCAAAATTTATCATTAATTGAATGCTAAGTAACAAACTACCAATTAGCTACGATGGTGAAGATGGGTTTATTTCAATTCTGAGTACAAAACACCTGAATTCAACAGGTATAAGTACAGAAGAATTGTCATTGACTTTTATCTTTCTTCGTGGCCAAGTGGTTTAGTCACTGTCTATACAAGCTTGCCGACCAGGGTTCGATTTCCGCCCGGACCAAAGCTCTTGTCTTTGTGTGATTTCGCCTGGCGCTCTGATCCCGAGGTCGTTAAGAGAATGCAGACATTATTGTATCAAAAATATATATGGCTTATTTGAATATATATATATATATATATATATATATATATATATATATATATATATATATATATATATATATATATATATATATGTATATGTATATATATATACATATATATATATATATAAATATATATATATATATATATATATATATATATATATATATATATATATATATATATATATATATATATATATATATATATATATTGGTGTGCTACTGTCTTAAGCACACATTTGAGTATGAGTTGTTTTCAGATGTATTTAAATGGTTTATTGAACACATCTTAGTGGTTTTTAAGTTTTATTGTGAATAAACAACTGAGTTAAACATCTCCATCACTGGAGGAAGCTGTGTTGGTCCACATGACCAATTCTGGTGAAGTTTAGATATGAACTGAATAAATTACTGATATCCCAAATATCGTACACTTGCTTTAATTTGGCTAAGTGACGGAATCGGAAGACACCTGCATCCGGTGACGTCACAAACTTTCACACGAAGAGACAATGTGTTGACACTAAGAAAGAATGGCAACTCAGCATCTTACATCCTGCTTACAATTTGAGTTGACCATAGCAAATCTCACGGTTAGCTCTTCCAACCAACATGACATATTACGTCATTTGTTTTAAACATGTAATATTACTATTCTAACTATTACATAAGCTCGGCCAGCTATCTCAATTTTTTTACAAAAATTTAACAACAAGCCGAAACATGGTTATTAGGTGTGACTGGACATACGTATCATTCTTTGTTCAAAACTAGCTATATCCAACTGAGGACGAATGTCCAAATAGGCACATCAAAAATAATAACAATAATGCATACAAAAAAGATATTACCAAAGCAAAAAGAAAAATGCATGATAAAACCAAGATCATATATATGGTACATTGCTAGCAAATGATTACATGGTACCAAAAAACAAAATAAATTCTGACTTACAAATGATTCGGTAACTTGATAAAGAATAATTGTTACCTTTGTCAGAAACAAGATACTCAATTTTTAGTGCACAAATACGAATTCCTGGTACGTACACGTACCACGGTTTCGTACATATATATATATATATATATTTATATATAGGGCTGATACATTTTATTAGATGCCCATAGATTCTGTTATATATCTTATATTTTTTTTTTTTTTTTTTTTTCTTTTCTTTTTTAACATTCCGGCTTATATATTTTTATTAGATGCCGAGAGAAAAAAAATGATTTATATCCTTTTTTATTTTATTTATTTTTTTAAATGTTATTTTAAATGTATTTTTAACAATGCAAATGTAGAGAATTTCTTTAATTACATATTACTAGCGTACTAATCAGCTTTTCATACAAACATCATCCTGACAAATTACTCCCTTAGCGAATGAGGTGGCCACTCATACAGCTTTGAATTGGATCAGGTAGGGGGTATTGTCAGGGCTATTCAACTCGTTCCTTTGTAGCTGCTTGCTGTGCCGTAACCTACGCCAAACAAGGATGTTCACGGCGATAAAAATTAACACCGTTACACAAAAACTAGCCAGTAATGTAGGGTGAAGAATCTCTTTGTAAGTCGGTGACAGGTGGTCCTTTTCGGTAAGTTTCATTAAGCGTTTTGCCACACTTCCTTTATAGGGGAGAGGAAGTGCGGGCATTGTAGAGGTCCACGTGAAGTTCGCGAAGTAAGCTCGTTCTCTGATGATTGTCCGTAGGCCAGTCACCATGGAATTCGGGGAAGTCCCGATACAGCCATCTGCTGCGACGAAGATGTTGTTGAAGGATGTGGATCCGTCAGGGCATGATACATTGAAGCCGTCCTTGTCGTATCGTATCCACGAGCCATTATTTAGTCTGCAATTGAATTCTTTATTGTCAAAGGGATAAAGCCTATCCAGACAATTTTCACTTGTATGGGAGAGAGCACCGTCTAGCACTATACCTAACTCGCATGAATCCATCAAGTTTTTACGGAATTCAAATGAGTCAGCTGTACATATTTTTCTATCCATTGCGTCTGAACAGTGAGTTAATTGATTTAAGTCTTTAATGACCGTATATGTTTCCTTGTCTGGGGAAATCAATACGTGTCCTGTCAAACTGGATATTACTGGATTTGAGTGATTCGTCATGAAAGTCGGAAATGGTGATATCCTGTAAGATTGCCAGGCATCAGAAGAATCAAAGGGAATTGTAATCCTAATCTTGTTATTATCTACGTTTACTGTAATTAGGCTGTAATAAAATTCTAACCTATGTTCGTCTAACAAAGGAACATAGCCTAGTTTATCCCTAGTGTTCTCCAGAACTAATTTTAAGTAACGTATAGGCAACAAATGGGGCGACAATACACCTTTAGTTGCTAACGTGATAGCTTCTACATAATCCTTGGATTTCTCAATGAAATGTGCAATTCTGTTATGTATGTGATCTATCTTTGAATCATAATACGTTAATGTTGCTAACAAATCCTGTACTTCCATAATTTGAACGATATTATCTGAATGTTCATTTAACAAATCCATAATTTTATTGATTGAAGCTAACTGATCCCTTAGTTCTGACATAATCAATTCATCTTTATGAGTCAAGAACTCAATTTTCTTATTTTGATTACTAATTTTAAGACGATTGGAAAGTCCTAAACCTAAACTTGCAACAGACCCAAAGATGCTTAATGCAGCATAAATGAACGGATTCCGTCTTTCTTTTTGTTCGTGTCCTACAGTCCACATCAAAAGGTCATAAGCCAAAGATCCTGTCTCTCCAGTCTTATTTTTCAAGTCATCAGATAGCATCTCTGCAACTTTTAATGTTGATCCAAGCAAACTCTTAGTAGTCAAATGAAAATGTCTCCTATGCAACTCATCCAATGATGCAGAAAACCTTGAAATGGCGGTTCTTAAGCTAGTGACATCATTCTCTTGAAGAAAAATTGCTTGCATATGCACTTCGACAATTACGTTGGTTGATGTAATAAAAATGTCTTCTTGTCTTTCAACTATATTTCCATATTTAAAATATATATTCTTAGTCTTAGAACTCATCCCATACGAAAAAAATGTCTGAGCGAACAATATCACTCCCAACAACAAAAAATTCATCTTGGAAACCTGTAACGAGAAAAAATATATGTAATTACTCCTGCATTAAAAAGAAAACTTTTAGTCACAAAAATTAAAATTTTTCCTCACTTCTTTTTAATTTCTTATGTGAGACAATGGTACTATTCTCTCATCCGTGGGTTGGGCTACGTTTTGAATTCTAAACCTATTGGCCGTTAATGTTTCCAAAATGTTAAATGGGCCTTCAAACTTAGGTGTTAGTTTATAGTTGAGCCCTTTTCTGACATTGATTTGAATATAGATGTTATCACCCACGGTATATGTTTTAGTTGGTTTCGCTATTTTATCATGATTCCTTTTCATTATGATTTGTGATTCTTCTAAATTCTTTCGAAGGATATCATATCGACTTATACTTGCATTTATACATTCTTTTAAAGGATTTGATAGATTAGTTGTAGGCGTTAATACATGGAAAGGTGTTCTAACTGGGGTACCATACAATGCTTCATGCGGTGACATTTTAATTGATATATGATATGAATGATTCAGAGTACTCAGTGCCGCCGGTATTGCAATATCCCAGTTGGGGTCTGATCCCCCTAGTGTTACCCTCAATATATTTAATATCTTCCTATTTGCTCTTTCCACTAGCCCATTCGACTCTGGGTGATATATCATGGTATTGACCTTCTTTATGTTGAGGAATTCACACAATGAGGTAAGAAAGTGATTATTAAATTCACCACCCGAGTCTGAGATTATCATGTGTGGAATTCCATGTTTACAAATGTAACACTCGTAAAACTTCCTAGCGCATTCAATCGCAGTTTTAGTTTTAAGCGCTATTAGTTCTGTATATCGAGTTAAAGCATCTATAATTACTAAGAGGTGCTTATTCCCTCTGTCTGACTCGTAAAATCCTGTTAACAAATCTAAATGTATTCTTTCAAAGGGTTGATTGGGAACAGGATAAGCTCCTAAGCTGACAGGTGTTTTCGTATGCCCTTTGTTTTCCTGACATGTGCGACAATTAGCTATGTGTCTTTTTATATCTGTAAGCATTGTATGCCAATAAAACAATGATTTGGCTTTCTGTGACATTAATGAGAACCCAGGGTGTCCATGTAATGGATTTGAATGCAACCAATTCAGGACAGTGGAAACAAGTGAGTTTGGTACTACTACCTGGTCGTTAGTTACATGTGGTGTATTGCGGGTTTTCCTTGTCACAGTCCTACACAGAATATTATCTTTGATTACATAATTCTGCTGCTTATACTTTATATATTCTTTTTCTTTATGATTGCCTTTCAAAGCATTTATAATTGTTTCTATTTTCTGATCTTTTCTTTGCTCAGTCTGTAACAATTCAGCACTCCAGCCTAAATCTTCTTGTTCAGATATTGTTTTTACAATAGGCATGGATGTTGATATATCTATTAATTCAGCTAAAGACTCCGTACAAGATGACACGGGGTTGCGTGATAATGCATCCGCAATGATATTTGCTTTCCCAGGTAAATACCCGATTCTTGCGCCAAAATCTTGAATGATTAAATGCCACCGAGTTCGTTTAGGGCTGTGATTGAAGCCTTTAAAGAACTCTGTTAGTGGTTTATGGTCAGTAAGAACCTTAACGGGATAACCGTAAATTATGAACTTAAAATGCACTAGCGAATTAACAATAGCTAGTCCTTCCTTGTCTATTACTGCATACTTACTTTCGGAAGTTCTCAATTTTCGAGAATAGAAAGCTATCGGGAAAAACTGTTTATCATATTGCTGAAGCAATACCCCTCCTACTCCTAAGTCTGAGGCGTCTGTTGCAATGAAGAATTCCTTACCGAAGTCAGGAAATTTTAAGATAGGAGAACTACACAGTTCATCTTTCAAAGTATTAAACGCCTGTTGATGTTGCTCAGACCATATGAAATCTACGCCCTTCTTCGTAAGATCAGTTAAAGGAGCGGCTATTATTGAATAGTTGCGTATAAAACGCCTGTAATATCCACTACAACCCAGAAATTGCTGTATTCCCTTGACATTAGTAGGTATGGGAAAATTACGTATAGCCGACACCTTATCATGGACTACTTTAAGACCTTGGCTTGACACCATGAAACCCAAATATATTAATTCTGTTTTGAAAAATTCACACTTACTAATCTTTACCCTTAAGTTATGTTGTCTTAATCTCTGTAGTACTAGTTCTAACTTACGTAGATGTTCCTCTAAGGTGTTGGAAAAGATTACAAGATCATCCATATAGGCATGCAATATATCCCCTAACAAGTCTCCAAACACTATGTTAATCATTCTTGTAAATGTTATAGGAGCACAACGTAAACCAAAAGGCATCCGTAAAAATTCATAATGTCCCCTGGCTGTGCTGAAGGCTGTGTATGGGATACTATATTCTTCTAATGATATCTGGTGAAAGCCTTTAAGTAAGTCCAAACTGGTAAAATATTTATTCTGACCTAACAAAGACAAAATATCGTCAGTACATGGCACTGGGAATCGATCAGGGATCGTTTCCTCGTTTAGACGACGAAAGTCGACGCAGATACGCCATGTTCGATCTTTTTTCGGTACAACTATTAAAGGAAAATTATAAGGGCTATTTGATTTTCTAATGACTCCTTCCTCTAACATTTTACCTACTTCATCATTTATTTCATTCTGGAATTTCATAGGGAGTCTGTACGAGGGTACATATATAATTTTCTGTTTGTCTTTTAACCTTATTTGATGCTCGATCACATCTGTTTTCCCTAAGGATCCATCCGTAGTGGAAAAGACATCTGTATATTTATTTAAAAGTTCAAAAATTTTCTGCTGAATTTCTTCGTCTTGAATGTCCTTACTGATTTTATTTTTAATAGATCGTAAAAGGGATTCATACGCAACTGATTGAGAGTGATTGATTTCAGCAACGGTAAGAATACGATGTTTATAAACTTCTACATCCAAGATATGTTGATTTCTGTGAATTACTAAAGTGTTATTTAAATGATTACAGACTTCGATATTACATTGCTGATGTGAGCCTACTGTATAAATAGCTTGTGTGACAGACAATCCGTTGGTTTTCAAAGTATCGGAAAGGATTAATATTTCAGATCCCGGTAGTGTTTTCTTTATTTGCACTATTAAATTCGAAGGTATGTTTGGTTCGATATATTGCGTGCAAGATGATATTACGGGTGAACGAGAATTCTGCTGGGTCGCGTATATTATTTCTTTATTAGTGAGACAAGTTATTGGTTCTTCAACGTACGTTACGGTTACATTTGTCGTCTCCTTTTTATCCAAAACTGACTTTAAAGTATTAGAAGACTTATAGAATTTCCCTTTGATATACACGCCGTGCTTTGCAGGAGCTAAGATAATGTTTTGATTTCCCATAGATGGGTATCCTATAATTACAGCTGGATACATATTAATGTTTTTCACAACAACAAATGTATCGGCAAACGTGCGATTACCGACTCTGAACTGAACATGAGTTATGCCTATGACGTTTAATTCATTATTTCCTATACCTGAAAGTCTGATTCCTGATTTTTCAATCGGAAAGTTCGAAAACAACAAATGATGCGTCTTCAAATCCATAATATTACGTGGACTACCAGAGTCAAAAAATAACGTAAAGGATTTGTGTTCTAAATTTACAGCATATAAGGTTGGCCGTAACTCATTTTGGCTTATTATTGTATGAATTCGTTGCAAATCTACGGGAGCATGCACTGTTTTACTTAATTCGGCCGTGTGTTTCATAGGAAAATCTATTGTCTCACAATTATCTGATAAAACATTAAATTGATTATTCAATACTATTGATGTTGACATAAATGACCTTGACCCAACATCACTCTCTTCCCCTCTAGAGTTAACTATGTGGTATTTGCTTTGCTCTGCACATTCTGA
>NC_090737.1:146148656-146155608 GCF_036898095.1 Palaemon carinicauda | reverse complement strand
CAAACAAGGATGTTCACGGCGATAAAAATTAACACCGTTACACAAAAACTAGCCAGTAATGTAGGGTGAAGAATCTCTTTGTAAGTCGGTGACAGGTGGTCCTTTTCGGTAAGTTTCATTAAGCGTTTTGCCACACTTCCTTTATAGGGGAGAGGAAGTGCGGGCATTGTAGAGGTCCACGTGAAGTTCGCGAAGTAAGCTCGTTCTCTGATGATTGTCCGTAGGCCAGTCACCATGGAATTCGGGGAAGTCCCGATACAGCCATCTGCTGCGACGAAGATGTTGTTGAAGGATGTGGATCCGTCAGGGCATGATACATTGAAGCCGTCCTTGTCGTATCGTATCCACGAGCCATTATTTAGTCTGCAATTGAATTCTTTATTGTCAAAGGGATAAAGCCTATCCAGACAATTTTCACTTGTATGGGAGAGAGCACCGTCTAGCACTATACCTAACTCGCATGAATCCATCAAGTTTTTACGGAATTCAAATGAGTCAGCTGTACATATTTTTCTATCCATTGCGTCTGAACAGTGAGTTAATTGATTTAAGTCTTTAATGACCGTATATGTTTCCTTGTCTGGGGAAATCAATACGTGTCCTGTCAAACTGGATATTACTGGATTTGAGTGATTCGTCATGAAAGTCGGAAATGGTGATATCCTGTAAGATTGCCAGGCATCAGAAGAATCAAAGGGAATTGTAATCCTAATCTTGTTATTATCTACGTTTACTGTAATTAGGCTGTAATAAAATTCTAACCTATGTTCGTCTAACAAAGGAACATAGCCTAGTTTATCCCTAGTGTTCTCCAGAACTAATTTTAAGTAACGTATAGGCAACAAATGGGGCGACAATACACCTTTAGTTGCTAACGTGATAGCTTCTACATAATCCTTGGATTTCTCAATGAAATGTGCAATTCTGTTATGTATGTGATCTATCTTTGAATCATAATACGTTAATGTTGCTAACAAATCCTGTACTTCCATAATTTGAACGATATTATCTGAATGTTCATTTAACAAATCCATAATTTTATTGATTGAAGCTAACTGATCCCTTAGTTCTGACATAATCAATTCATCTTTATGAGTCAAGAACTCAATTTTCTTATTTTGATTACTAATTTTAAGACGATTGGAAAGTCCTAAACCTAAACTTGCAACAGACCCAAAGATGCTTAATGCAGCATAAATGAACGGATTCCGTCTTTCTTTTTGTTCGTGTCCTACAGTCCACATCAAAAGGTCATAAGCCAAAGATCCTGTCTCTCCAGTCTTATTTTTCAAGTCATCAGATAGCATCTCTGCAACTTTTAATGTTGATCCAAGCAAACTCTTAGTAGTCAAATGAAAATGTCTCCTATGCAACTCATCCAATGATGCAGAAAACCTTGAAATGGCGGTTCTTAAGCTAGTGACATCATTCTCTTGAAGAAAAATTGCTTGCATATGCACTTCGACAATTACGTTGGTTGATGTAATAAAAATGTCTTCTTGTCTTTCAACTATATTTCCATATTTAAAATATATATTCTTAGTCTTAGAACTCATCCCATACGAAAAAAATGGTCTGAGCGAACAATATCACTCCCAACAACAAAAAATTCATCTTGGAAACCTGTAACGAGAAAAAATATATGTAATTACTCCTGCATTAAAAAGAAAACTTTTAGTCACAAAAATTAAAATTTTTCCTCACTTCTTTTTAATTTCTTATGTGAGACAATGGTACTATTCTCTCATCCGTGGGTTGGGCTACGTTTTGAATTCTAAACCTATTGGCCGTTAATGTTTCCAAAATGTTAAATGGGCCTTCAAACTTAGGTGTTAGTTTATAGTTGAGCCCTTTTCTGACATTGATTTGAATATAGATGTTATCACCCACGGTATATGTTTTAGTTGGTTTCGCTATTTTATCATGATTCCTTTTCATTATGATTTGTGATTCTTCTAAATTCTTTCGAAGGATATCATATCGACTTATACTTGCATTTATACATTCTTTTAAAGGATTTGATAGATTAGTTGTAGGCGTTAATACATGGAAAGGTGTTCTAACTGGGGTACCATACAATGCTTCATGCGGTGACATTTTAATTGATATATGATATGAATGATTCAGAGTACTCAGTGCCGCCGGTATTGCAATATCCCAGTTGGGGTCTGATCCCCCTAGTGTTACCCTCAATATATTTAATATCTTCCTATTTGCTCTTTCCACTAGCCCATTCGACTCTGGGTGATATATCATGGTATTGACCTTCTTTATGTTGAGGAATTCACACAATGAGGTAAGAAAGTGATTATTAAATTCACCACCCGAGTCTGAGATTATCATGTGTGGAATTCCATGTTTACAAATGTAACACTCGTAAAACTTCCTAGCGCATTCAATCGCAGTTTTAGTTTTAAGCGCTATTAGTTCTGTATATCGAGTTAAAGCATCTATAATTACTAAGAGGTGCTTATTCCCTCTGTCTGACTCGTAAAATCCTGTTAACAAATCTAAATGTATTCTTTCAAAGGGTTGATTGGGAACAGGATAAGCTCCTAAGCTGACAGGTGTTTTCGTATGCCCTTTGTTTTCCTGACATGTGCGACAATTAGCTATGTGTCTTTTTATATCTGTAAGCATTGTATGCCAATAAAACAATGATTTGGCTTTCTGTGACATTAATGAGAACCCAGGGTGTCCATGTAATGGATTTGAATGCAACCAATTCAGGACAGTGGAAACAAGTGAGTTTGGTACTACTACCTGGTCGTTAGTTACATGTGGTGTATTGCGGGTTTTCCTTGTCACAGTCCTACACAGAATATTATCTTTGATTACATAATTCTGCTGCTTATACTTTATATATTCTTTTTCTTTATGATTGCCTTTCAAAGCATTTATAATTGTTTCTATTTTCTGATCTTTTCTTTGCTCAGTCTGTAACAATTCAGCACTCCAGCCTAAATCTTCTTGTTCAGATATTGTTTTTACAATAGGCATGGATGTTGATATATCTATTAATTCAGCTAAAGACTCCGTACAAGATGACACGGGGTTGCGTGATAATGCATCCGCAATGATATTTGCTTTCCCAGGTAAATACCCGATTCTTGCGCCAAAATCTTGAATGATTAAATGCCACCGAGTTCGTTTAGGGCTGTGATTGAAGCCTTTAAAGAACTCTGTTAGTGGTTTATGGTCAGTAAGAACCTTAACGGGATAACCGTAAATTATGAACTTAAAATGCACTAGCGAATTAACAATAGCTAGTCCTTCCTTGTCTATTACTGCATACTTACTTTCGGAAGTTCTCAATTTTCGAGAATAGAAAGCTATCGGGAAAAACTGTTTATCATATTGCTGAAGCAATACCCCTCCTACTCCTAAGTCTGAGGCGTCTGTTGCAATGAAGAATTCCTTACCGAAGTCAGGAAATTTTAAGATAGGAGAACTACACAGTTCATCTTTCAAAGTATTAAACGCCTGTTGATGTTGCTCAGACCATATGAAATCTACGCCCTTCTTCGTAAGATCAGTTAAAGGAGCGGCTATTATTGAATAGTTGCGTATAAAACGCCTGTAATATCCACTACAACCCAGAAATTGCTGTATTCCCTTGACATTAGTAGGTATGGGAAAATTACGTATAGCCGACACCTTATCATGGACTACTTTAAGACCTTGGCTTGACACCATGAAACCCAAATATATTAATTCTGTTTTGAAAAATTCACACTTACTAATCTTTACCCTTAAGTTATGTTGTCTTAATCTCTGTAGTACTAGTTCTAACTTACGTAGATGTTCCTCTAAGGTGTTGGAAAAGATTACAAGATCATCCATATAGGCATGCAATATATCCCCTAACAAGTCTCCAAACACTATGTTAATCATTCTTGTAAATGTTATAGGAGCACAACGTAAACCAAAAGGCATCCGTAAAAATTCATAATGTCCCCTGGCTGTGCTGAAGGCTGTGTATGGGATACTATATTCTTCTAATGATATCTGGTGAAAGCCTTTAAGTAAGTCCAAACTGGTAAAATATTTATTCTGACCTAACAAAGACAAAATATCGTCAGTACATGGCACTGGGAATCGATCAGGGATCGTTTCCTCGTTTAGACGACGAAAGTCGACGCAGATACGCCATGTTCGATCTTTTTTCGGTACAACTATTAAAGGAAAATTATAAGGGCTATTTGATTTTCTAATGACTCCTTCCTCTAACATTTTACCTACTTCATCATTTATTTCATTCTGGAATTTCATAGGGAGTCTGTACGAGGGTACATATATAATTTTCTGTTTGTCTTTTAACCTTATTTGATGCTCGATCACATCTGTTTTCCCTAAGGATCCATCCGTAGTGGAAAAGACATCTGTATATTTATTTAAAAGTTCAAAAATTTTCTGCTGAATTTCTTCGTCTTGAATGTCCTTACTGATTTTATTTTTAATAGATCGTAAAAGGGATTCATACGCAACTGATTGAGAGTGATTGATTTCAGCAACGGTAAGAATACGATGTTTATAAACTTCTACATCCAAGATATGTTGATTTCTGTGAATTACTAAAGTGTTATTTAAATGATTACAGACTTCGATATTACATTGCTGATGTGAGCCTACTGTATAAATAGCTTGTGTGACAGACAATCCGTTGGTTTTCAAAGTATCGGAAAGGATTAATATTTCAGATCCCGGTAGTGTTTTCTTTATTTGCACTATTAAATTCGAAGGTATGTTTGGTTCGATATATTGCGTGCAAGATGATATTACGGGTGAACGAGAATTCTGCTGGGTCGCGTATATTATTTCTTTATTAGTGAGACAAGTTATTGGTTCTTCAACGTACGTTACGGTTACATTTGTCGTCTCCTTTTTATCCAAAACTGACTTTAAAGTATTAGAAGACTTATAGAATTTCCCTTTGATATACACGCCGTGCTTTGCAGGAGCTAAGATAATGTTTTGATTTCCCATAGATGGGTATCCTATAATTACAGCTGGATACATATTAATGTTTTTCACAACAACAAATGTATCGGCAAACGTGCGATTACCGACTCTGAACTGAACATGAGTTATGCCTATGACGTTTAATTCATTATTTCCTATACCTGAAAGTCTGATTCCTGATTTTTCAATCGGAAAGTTCGAAAACAACAAATGATGCGTCTTCAAATCCATAATATTACGTGGACTACCAGAGTCAAAAAATAACGTAAAGGATTTGTGTTCTAAATTTACAGCATATAAGGTTGGCCGTAACTCATTTTGGCTTATTATTGTATGAATTCGTTGCAAATCTACGGGAGCATGCACTGTTTTACTTAATTCGGCCGTGTGTTTCATAGGAAAATCTATTGTCTCACAATTATCTGATAAAACATTAAATTGATTATTCAATACTATTGATGTTGACATAAATGACCTTGACCCAACATCACTCTCTTCCCCTCTAGAGTTAACTATGTGGTATTTGCTTTGCTCTGCACATTCTGAAAATTAGGCTGACTTTGCGAGGTCTGGTTTGACGGCCCAGGCTCAGCGATATTTGAAGAAGTGTTTGTTTGTTTCGGACTCTGAACTGCATTGACATTTTGTTGTTTCTTTTTATTGTTAAAATGAGGGTTTTTCTTTTTATTTCCATATGGAACTGACTGTGGAATTGACTGTGTATTTCTAGGATATTGTTGTGTCTTACGCGCGTAACATTGACTATAAGAATGTGATCCTGTGTTGTGAACTGAACAAAATTTCGTTCTACAGTCTGCGCTTATGTGACCTTGACGTTTGCAGTTGTAACACGTCACTCCCGCTACTGGATTGTTAATTACGTTCACTGTTTGTGGTTTTGTTTCATTCTTAGCAAAAACTTGAGTTAACACGGGATCGAGATCTGGACACTTGGACATGTGTTTCTTTATCTGTTTATAGACATCCAATTCCGTACTTGCAGGCATTAACTTCTTATCAAAGCACCGCACTAAAGCTTCAGGCAACATAAGTGTCATGCAAGTTAAATACATTAATCGTAAAAAATCTTTCACGGAGATATTATCGTTAGTAACCCAAGTGGAATTACCTAAAATGTCCTGATATTCGTTAAGCCTATCAGCTATGAGAGCTGCTCTCTCAACAACATTAAGCCGATTCATAGTGGCTTGATTAAGTGTATTTCGTAACGTTAACACTACATCCAAAGCTTCCTCACCCCCATAGATCGCGCGTAACCTAACTTTGAAATCATCCCAAGTAACTGCTTCCTGAAATGAAACACCTCCTAAATACGCACTCGCATCCCCCTTAGAAAAATCTATAAAACTTTTAGCTTCTTGTAATTGTACAAAAGGATCTACGATTTGTTTGGCATTTAAATGGGCATCAACGGATGAAATCCATGACTCCACATTTTGTGGCAAGAACCCGTTGACACGGCCTTGAAAAGGAAGGATTGCTGACCTGGCATTTACAAGCGTCACAATTGGAGGAGGATTAGCCTGGCCTACACCACTAGGTCCAGGGGTAGGGCTGACAGGAGGAGCCATGACTGCTGTATTCTTTTTTTTTCTATCTCTTTGACCCCTTTCAATCCTATCAAAATATCTATATGAGTACAGACGCCCACTGCGTAAACGCATATGTATAATAAAATTCCCCCAACAATGTTACTAATCCCAATACATTTCCCCCCAAGAGTTTATGAAAGAAAAAGGAATTAGCACAAAGAAAGAAAAATTCTAAATGAGAATTCGGAGTTTCTTATAACAAAGTTTAGGAATTCACTCACCCCAGTAATAATTGACTAACGACTTGTGATAACTACACTTCACTGCCCAAACTGAAATGAATACAAAATCTCTGTACTTAGCTTTATATGAAGTCGACTCGTCGTCTCTCTCTCTCTCTCTCTCTTGATGTTTTGTTAGCGATGTCTCGTTCTAGT
>NC_090737.1:146126156-146143656 GCF_036898095.1 Palaemon carinicauda | reverse complement strand
CTCCTTACCTTTTGCTAAATATTTCCCGCATATCTGCCTAACTGTCCCTACCTCTTCTAAAACCACCCTGTACTTCTAAGATTGCATTCTCTGTTTTATCCTTAATCCTATTAATCAGTACTCTACCATACACTTTTCCCACCACACTCAACAAACTAGTACCTCTTGAATTACAACACTCATGCACATCTCCCTTACCCTTATATAGTGATACAGTACACGCACAAACCCTATCTACTGGTACCATTGACAACACAAAACATATATTAAACAATCTCACCAACCATTCAAGTACAGTCACACCCCCTTCCTTCAACATCTCAGCTCTCACACCATCCATACCAGATGCTTTTCCTACTCTCGTTTCATCTTGTGCTCTCCTCACTCCCTCTCTTGTAATCTCTCATTCTCATCTCCCATTACCGACACCTCAACACCTGCAACAGCAATTATATCTTCCTCCCTATTATCCTCAACATTCAGTAAACTTAAGAAATATTCCGTCCACCTTTTCCTTGCCTCCTCTCCTTTTAACAACCTTCCATTTCCATCTTTCACTGTCTCTTCAATTCTTGAGCCAGCCTTCCTTACTCTCTTCACTTCTTTCCAAAACTTCTTCTTATTCTCTTCATATGAATGACCTAATCCCTGACCCCACCTCAGGTCAGCTGCCCTCTTTGCCTCACGTACCTTGCGCTTTACTTCCACATTTTTCTATCTATATTTTTCATACTTCTCTACACTTTTACTCTGCAGCCATTCTTTAAAAGCCCTCTTTTTCTCTTCCACTTTTATCTTCACTCCTTCATTCCACCATTCACTGCCCTTCCTCATGCTGCCTCCAACAAACTTCTTGCCACACACATCACTTGCAATCCTAACAAAATTTTCATTTACTAACTTCCACTCTTCCTCTAAATTACCAGTTTCTCTTACTTTCACTTCGTCATATGCCATTTTCAACCTTTCTTGATATTTACTTTTTACCCCCGGTTTTATTAGCCCTTCAACCCTCGCTAGCTCCCTTTTACATCCACCCACTCTATTCCCCCACTCTTTTGCTACAACTAATTTTTCTTTCACCAAAAAATGATCAGACATACCGTTAGCCATACCCCTAAACACGTGCACGTCTTTCAATCTTCCAAACATTCTTTTAGTTATCAACACATATCCATTAACGCCCTTCCTACCACTCTTACCCATGTATACTTGTTTTTATTTCTTTTTGAAAAAGCTATTACTTATCACCATCTCTTGCTCAACACACATATCTACCAGTCTCTCACCACTCTCATTTTCACCTGGTACGCCATACTTCCCAATGACACCTTCTACCTCTCCAGCGCCCACTCTAGCATTTAAGCCACCCATGACAACTACATAAGTCCTTCTACACACCTAGTTAATTCATTCCAGAACTCAAACTTACAAAAACAGGAAAAATTATAAACTATTTTATGAAAACAATGGATAATATGCAATTTTACGAATTATTGAATGGTAGAAAATACAAATATTTATTTTAGTTTCTTACCTAGAACAACCATCAAACACACACTGGGCACAACACAGTTTGGTGCTGCAGACACACAGGTTTCAGACACCTGAAGCAAGCTGTGTTCGTCGTGCAATTGTCCTTGGATGGGCTGCTTTGGCATCTAACTCTTTTCGGCAGCTTGACCTGGCCACAGGGATTGACACATCCGGGGTCAAGTTGCTGAAGCTTGAAAGTGGCAAACATTATTTGACGGACCAACTTGGAAGATATACAAGCAGACGTGTCCTACCGATGTTTCACTTGGGGAGCACACAAATCAATGGCGATGTACTTGAGAAAAGTTCGCCTTGGCATCGGCTTGGAGAAGGGCATGGACTTGTACAGAATATAGGAATATACCATTACTATATTCAGTATCCCATAAAAGAGACACAGTGGCCAGCGTCTTGTCTTACGAATACAGTTGGATGCAGCACACATCTGATCAAATGTGTCTACACCCCCCTTCGTCGAGTTATAGAAAATCTAAATATCAGTTTTCCTCTTCTCGATCTTAGAAGGATGTTGATGAAGGGAAATCAACAACATGACCACCTCTGTTCTATTAACTTCCTGTCATTGAAAGTTCAAATTGTGTTCGTAATTGAACACTGTCACTCAGTCCTTGATATGAAGCACCTTCTCAGAAATCTGTTTGAGAAAATAAGGTTTCTGTCGAATGGTGCCACACAAGTACATGCCTTCAGTCTCGAGTGCCAAGGTAAGTGGAAGACTTGTGAAGAAATTGTCAGTTGTGGGCCCTTCAATGAAAAGGGGCAACAAAGTTCATCATGAACATTTCTCCAAGTGTTGATCCTCTAGGCCCCCACATCACGTGCCAATACTAGCTTTATGCCATACCTAGTGGAAGAGAAACTAGAATTAGTAACCAATAAAATCAAATACTATAGAATATAATATATATATATATATATATATATATATATATATATATATATATATATATATATATATATATTTTTTTTTTTTTGGGCTCAAGCCATGTCGTCCTAATGGAAGTTCCTATAGGGTAGCTTCCTAGGGTATATTACAACTACGGCGATATTCCCAGAGAATTTACCTTAAGGTACCAGAATTCTAACTCCTGGAGCGAATATCCCTCCTGAAAGGGATATCGCGACATATCAGAGGACGTATTCTTGACACGCCACATGGCAATCTGCATCCCGAACAGATATTTCGTCTCGCAGGGGGCAGTTGGCAAGAAACGAATTCGGGAAAGAAAAAGGGGAGCCGCTCCCAAGGCTCCCTATCTCCCGATTCGTAAGCGTGCCTGGCGCCAATCCTGGCGCCATCTGTATTCCTTTTTGCGTAGCTTAACAACTCGGTGTTTTTTCCTGTGTTTCTCGCAAATCTTGGATTTATTCATCTTTTCATGGCTTCTCCGTCTTCGTCGGCCTCTGATAAGTTGAGTACCATGTCTTTTATGTATAAATGTAGGCTCTTGGTAAATTTTTGAGTGATTAATAGGATTAATCTTTGTTACAAGAGTCGTAGCCTACCGGAGGCGTCATGGACGCTGTCGCTCGCTAGGTATAAGTTTAGTTAGTCAGAGCGACATTCCCGGTTGTTTTGCTTTAATAAATTTTAGCTATTTAGCATTACATAGGATTTCCTTTCGTGCTTAGTATTATTTTGGCGAAGTATTCGCCATTCTGGCCTACGCTAGGCCATGAAGCCTAGTCGTTTGGTCCTAATACTTCATGCATGATTTTGGGTTTTCCGAGTGTATTAAAATTTTATTGAAGCTTTAGGCTATGTTTTATACATTTAAGATTGTGTGGAATATTTCCAAGATAGTATACGAGTGAGTTTCGGTGATTTAGGTAATCGATTCTCTTGGTGCCTAGGCTAAGTTGCTTATGGAGCCTTAGTATACTTTCTCATACTCCCCGGTTGCTTTCTTTTCTTCGGAGAAGGTCTGCAATCCCTTTCCCTCTGTTTAAGCCTTGGGCTTATCCCTAAGTGGTTTTTTCCGAATTTATTTTCGATAAAACTATACTGGGGTGTTACTGTACCTTCCTGTTCCAGTAAGTCTGGTTCAAAGAGGGACAGAACAACAGAGTTTTTTAGTCTGAGTCTGTGTTTGTCTGGCTTGGGGTAGAGTCTCCCTCGCTGGCCTGACACAGACAAAGGTGGCTTAGCCTCCTTAGGTCATTACCGAAGGTTTCTGTGGATATGATTCCTTCTTTTGTGATCTACCAGACTAGTCCTTGTTGCTGTTCTCGGGGGAGGATAAGTTTCTTTCCCTGGGAGTGGCAACACCTTCCTTGCTTTGGTGCTCTGGGAGCTGACAAGTATTGCTGGCCTCCCCCCTTGGATCTCCCTTAGGCTAAGATAAGTTTCTTGGCTGCGGGTGATCCGTCACTAAAGCATGGTTGGTAGGACCCTCTTTTGTCCCTTCCCCCTCTATCTCCGTAATGGCCTAGCCATTACAGTACTGTACGTCGTTCTACATCTGGACCTAGAATAGGTTAGGATGTGGAATTGACTCAGCCCCCTGCCGGCAAGGGTCTTATATTTTGAGTGCTGCCCGGACCTCCCTTGGTCCCTCATCCATGCCTGCCTGTAGAGCCAGACGGCATTGGTCAGGAAGCCTGAATTAGATTCTCCCCTTCCTTATATGCACTCTTCCGGTTTGCTGGCTTGGAGGTAGTGTACTCTCTTCAGTGGCGATTCTAGGACTCTGAAAGTGGGGGGGCCACTTCAGGGCCAATATAAATTTTGGGGGGCATTTATTGTTGGTGGCTAGGTGGCACTCTGAAGACAATATTATGTCATTAATGAAATAACAAATGACAATAATAACACCTCATTACTTTCATAACTTGCATTTGTGAAACATATACATGTATGCCTACACAAACATTATGATAATGGAGGTTATTCGTATTACTTAAAAAAAAATATATATGTATTTCTTGCAATATATTTTTAACAAAATCGCAAAAATATGGCAAAAATATCTTCAAAACAAAAATGAATCATGAGTTATGAATGTAATGTAAATATTATGTTGATATTAAAACCCCATGCAAGCATGCATGAAGTAATGCAGTGTTGCCAACAGGGCGAGTTTCCCTTTCCTGAGGTGAAGTAGATTATAGTACGTATATTTAGTGCAGCTTAATTCTACGATTATCATGCCGGCTATCAAATTCATCAACAAAACAGTCTAAATCAATTCCCTCGGCACGTGCACTTTCAATGGACAGTAATGCGATATTACTCAATCTAGCACTGGTCATGGAATTTCTGAGAAATGTTTTCACTAATTTCATTTTTGAAAAACTTCTCTCACAAGAAGCACTGGTAACAGGAAGAGTGACAGATATTAACAATAGTTTGTACAAACAGTCAAATGCAGCCTTATAAGGACTAAGGAATGACAGGAATTGTGTAATGGATGTAGGCTGTATTGGCTCTTTCGTGAGTAATTTCTTCACCAGAGGGATCTCATATTGTAAATCATTTTGACTGACCGAGTATGCCATTGCATATGCCTTCAAGTCTTCTTCTAACAAGAATGTCTGTCCTCCAGGACAGAGAGCTGAAATACCACAGAAAATTGCATTTGACTCTTTGGAGAAACGACGGTCTAATTCACTAATTAAGCAGTCTAGGACTTCATAGAAAATCCTGATGTGTTGCACATGACATGGAACAGAAGATCCTTGACCACTTGTTTCAAACACGATAAATCCATCAAGCTTACGAGGTTTCTTTACCCGTTTTCTTGTTGTTGTTGGTGTAATGCAGCATTTCCTGCAGAGTTCATTAACCTTCTCAGATTAATGGTCATTCAAGTCAGAGTTGCGTACATTAACTAAATGTTCATGGAGTGACGAAATTAGATTTGCTGCTTTTCCTAGGTCTGCTTGTTTATCCTGTAGCTGTGTAGACACTTTATTAACTTTTCCAAGAATATCTGTGAAAAATTGCAATAAGTAAACAAACTCTGCATCAATCTGGGCAAGCAAACCGCGAGCGGATACAGCTCGGGCACCAATGTCATCTTCAGAAATTTCCTTCAAAAGTCTCATTATGCATTGCAGACGGAGTAGAGCATTTTCACACGAAGTGGCCCGACACCACCACCTTGTGTCACTGAGATGCTGCAGTTCTCGTACTTGTTCTTTAGGCAACATTTCACGCTGTATCAAAATGAATTTCTCATGAACTACCGAGTTACTAGCAAAGATATAGAGTTCTTCAAGCAAACTAAAGAATTCAGCAGCTTCGGGTACATACTTTGCAACATTTATCAACACTAAATTGAGCCTGTGTCCATAGCAGTGTATATAATATGCAAAAGGAGCTTTATCACGAATTCGTTTCTGAACACCACTAATCCCTCCACTCATCACTGATGCCCCATCAAATCCTAATCCTACAAGAGAAGATTTGTAATCCAACCCCAGTTTATCCAAACTCTTCAAAATAATATCTGTGATAGAGGCAGCATCCAACAAGTCCATCTGAGTGAAAGAAATGAAGCACTCCTGAATACAATTTGCTATTTCATCATAAAATCTAATAACTAATGCCAACTGCTCTGCCTTACTAACATCCTTGGCTTCATCAGCTTGAACAGAAAAGTAATGACATGACCTAACTTTTTCTGCAATTTCTTCCTTCACCATACATGCAAGTGTGTCAATCATCTCATTCTGTATTGCAGAACAAGTGTATTTTTCATTTTTTGGACCACTTTCTACTCTATCAGCTATAATAGGATCACGTTTAGCAGTGAATCTGAGAATCTTACGAACATTTCCTGGATTCAGTTCATCATCACCTTCTCTATGTCCTCTCTGCGAAATGTCTTGTGTTACAGTCAACAGGATTATTTCACCTAATGTCTTTATGTAATGACGATTTTCAAGAACTTTCTTCTGGTATGCCTCACTTATACACTGAGCAATTGATGTTTTATCAGCTTTATTTCGTTGATAGTCCGCCCATGCAATACAAGAAGTTTTGTGGCACTGAGAGGAAATGTGCTTTTCGATGGCACCATCTTTTCCATGTGCTTTCTTCCATCGTCTAAAGCCACTCTTTATGAATGCTTCATCTGCATTGCCATATGTTGGTGGAGCAAAGTGCCTGCATGCAAAACAGAACATTGCATCTCGTTCTTTAGAATATTCAGCCCATTCATATTTGTCGAACCAAGCCCCCACAAAAGACCGAGCATGAGACTTTCCTTCACTATGCCTTGGATACTCTTTTAATCGTACCTGAATAGGATTCTCAGAAGCAGATTGAGAAATGTCAGCTGGTGCAGAATCTTCCTTTTTCTGTTTCTTTGTTGGATGATCATGTGAACTTGATCTTGCAGGATTGCCAATACTTTCACGATCACAGTCTCCCTCTGACTTCTTAGCAGGTTTATCAGATTCAAGGTTTACTGTCAATGGTGTATCACATTCACTGCGTTTTTTAATTACAAATTTATCCATGATTGTCTATAGTACAATAAAATTATCTGTGATAGTAAGTTCTGAAAAAAAAAAAAATTAAATCAAATAATCACACGTAATTCACAATTAACACAACACACCTGTCACCACAGAAAAATGTGATAAAATTTGCGGTTTTGCCGACTACCGACTGGAAGAATAGAAGATGATGACAGCACGCACACACACACACTGTCACACACACACACACACACACACACACACACACACACACACACACACACACACCCACATATATATATATATATGTGTGTGTGTGGGTGTGTGTGTGTGTGTGTGTATAACATGTATACAGTATAATAAATATATGCACATATAGGCCTACACTATCACTGCCAACATTCACGAATCACAAAAATTATGATACAATTAGGCCTAGACGATTTTTATTATTATAGGAATTGTTTTCTATGTAAAAATAAAATGGGGTTAATTGTCACCGACTCACCAGCTACTTGTATTTTGGCCTATTTAGTTATTTTCTTTCAAATATGGCTAACGACAATATTTATATTTGGCTTTTGTCAGATCTGTTTGTGAAAAGGTTAACACTGGGTTGAAGGGTTAAAACTTGAGTTGGGATATAGACCTACATCATATAACAAAAAAATTAGTGTACATTGTTTGCTACTTTACACCCGCCTGTCAGATTCTTCTCATTCTTTTTCTAAGATTTCGTATAATTATTTTTTTACTCTATTTTCGTATCCGCTTCTTATGTGAAACACCCACATACTGTACATAAAGATCGAATATCTCATAGCCACTAGTCTACTCCCACTTTGTATGAGACGAAATAATGAATACCACTTATGCTCAAATGCACTTATGCACAAATAATTATGCTTTAGACACTCAATAAGACACTAATCGGGTAAAAACTGACTTGACCGGCTCACAGTCTCACAGAAACGGACTACATGTACTGATCACATCATCACATCATACATGGAAGAAACATACGCGTCTGATTCGCGTCACACAAACACAAGCGGGCGAGGAGGACGGAGGTGTAAAAAAAATTCCAATAATTTTAATCTAGCAACGTTACCATCTTTTTTTTTTTTTTTGTGATTACGTCTAGTTATTGTGATAGGATGGGATATTTGAGTGTATATATAGTATACTGTATAATTTATAAGGTATATATTTATATTATATATTATATTATATTATTATATATGCCTAAACTAAGCTTATTTAGAATTAGGATATGGAAACAAAAACTGGGGGGGCCAAGCTGGGGGCCAGCCAAAAAACTGGGGGGGCCATGGCCCCCCCTGGCCCCACCCTAGAATCGCCACTGACTCTCTTATCCCGGCATCCATCCTATTTTTCTTCTAGTGCTGTACCCGACCCGGCTGCCGGCCTATGAGGCCGGCAGCCGGGCGGGTGTAGTCCTCTGGTTTTTTTTTTGCTGCCGGCTGGCATCGGTCCTGTACCTTTGCCGGCCGGCTAATGTCAGCCCTTGTGTAGTTGCCGGCCGACATTGGCTGTTGCCGGCCGGCAGTTGCTGCCAGCCGGCACATGCACTTGAACCAGAGTTCTGCCGCCTTATAGCTGTTAAGTAGTATACTTTAAAGCTAGTTATGGTGTGTGCCGGCCGGCACGTATCCTCCTATACTGTACTAGTATTCTTCAGTATAACATATACAGTAAGAAGAAAACTATGGTATGGGTTTTTGTACAGCACTGTGTGTTCTAACACTTTTGTGTTTTCTTGCACAGTCCTTTGCTGTTGCCCTACAGATAGGAAAGTGAGTTCTTTCCTGTCTATTATCCAGGATTTTAAAATCATTGCTTAGGTGTGAGCTCCACCTGTTTCCTTTGGAAACCTTGCATTGGTTACTCTAGAAGAGATTAACCATTTGATTTTATTATCTGGAAGGCTGCAACAATGGGTTGTGAGGGAAACACAAGTGTGTGTCTTTCCTTTATGAATTGTTATGCTATACTATGCATATCCAGTGATACATAGTTCACTTGATACTCATGGAAATTTCTTCTCTTTACAGGGGGACCCTCCGAAGTGCGGAAATGTTTTCTGCAACGTCCGCAGCAAGAACCTCTGCGGACATGAGTTTTGTAGGAGACACGCAGCATGCGCTGTCTCCAAGGATGATCTCCAGTATTGGGACCCTCAGGTATGTATTGTGTGCACTAACCTGATTACTGAGGCCTTTGATTCCCCTAGGACGGCGGAATCAAGGGATATAGCAAGGGAGAAGCTTCGTACCTGGGTAAGGGGCTTCCAAAAGAACACCTCTGGCCATTATCTTCCAAGTGAGAAGATGAGGGCGTATATTTTCCCTAAGGCATCAGCTGATGCAGTGATTCCCCAGCCTCAAGAGGAGATCCCCCAAGGTCAGATCCAGGTGGATGCTGAAGTCGCGGTCGCGATGCAAGACATCCAGTTAGATGACAGGATGTCTGACGTGGACGAGCGTTTGGAAGAAGACCTCCTGGCAGAAGGCCAGGATGAAGTTCAAGCCCCGGACGACGTAGAGGAAGAGGTCGACGAGGTGTTGGCTACTTCGGTTCAGATTCCGGAGCCTATTCCCTCAACATCGGCCGGTCTCCCAGTAGAGCTGGGACAGGCCCTCTCTTCGATTGTTGGAATGATCCAACAAATGCAGGAGGAGAATCAGGAGAAGGCGGCTGCTATGGAACGGCGGATGCAGTGCCTTGCAGAATCACATGGGCCCCAGAAAAGGCTCAATGTGAAAGACCTTCCCTTGTGCTCAGATGCTAACCCATGGAGGTATGCTGAGCACATGCCAATGACGACTGGAAAGATCGTCATCTCGGATAAGCTGGGCTCAGTTCCCCTAGAGGAGGTGGAATTCTGGCCCAGCAAGGCATCATATCCGGACTGTTATGTCCGGCTGAGGAAGGAACCAGCTTCAAAGGAGGAGACAGAGCCGAAGGAGGTCATAGTGATGGACCATACTAAGGCTCAAGCTCTGCTTTCATCCTCGTTGAAAGAGAGGGGCTTCTCTAACTCAAAAGTAGCTGCATTGAGCAAGAAGCTCCCTTCCTTTGTGTCCTCTCCTGCTAGAGCCTTCCCCTTTTTACAGAAAGGGTTTGCGGCTGTACTAAAAGCAGTCGAGGCCGACAAGCCTTGCCCCTCCCTGAAGGAGCGTAAACCCTTGTCGCTGGCCCTACCTATGGACCACAAAGACTGGAAGGACGTCCATCTTACGTTCTCAGTTGGGAAGTTGGAGGCTGATATCGCCGGATGTCGGTTCGGCGAGGACCTCCCTAAGCTGTCTGACTTTCTCTTGCAGAGAGAGTTCGAGACAAAAGAAAGACTGGCTGCCTCAATGTCTCTTCAGACTACTCTTGAGACGATGGCAAGTGACCCCAAGGTCCATGAAATGTTCATGGTGGTGGCCAAGACTCATCTGGCCACAGTGACGAAGGACCTTTATGGCTTCGTCAAGGCGAGGAGAGCTTGTAGGGAGTTCGTGTTCACCTCGGCTACGGTGAGGCACGAGCCAAGGAAACTAATCTCCTCCAACATTTGGGGCAAAGACCTTTTCCCTACCGATTTGGTCAAAGAAGTAGTTGATAAGGCCGCCTTGGAGAATAGAAACCTTCTCCAGAAGTGGGGCCTGGCTATCAAAAGAAAGTCTTCCCCGGATGAAGGTCCTCAACCAAAGAGGAAGACTATGAGGACTAGGCTACCGTCTCGGCCAGCCAAGCCTTTTAGACAGCAACAGGAACTGCAATTGCCATTGCCTCCAGTGCCCCAGATCGTGGCACAAACCCCGACCACTTTTCAGTGGGTACCCCAGGCCGTGTCGACACAGTCCACGGCATTCACCCCATCGTTCGAAGGGCAGTCTACTTCCTTTCGAGCAAAGACTAGAGGGGCAGCCAGAGGCTCGTCTGGGCGCCCCTCAAGGGGAAGGGGATTCAGGGGTGGTCGTGGTCAGGGAGGCAAGACCTTGGGACGGCAGTCCAAGTGGGATGATACCGGTAGGAGGGAGACTTCTGAAATTTCGGGATCGGTGGACCTTCGATCCCTGGGCCCACAGCCTACTCAAGAATGGACTGGGCTAGAGCTGGTACAGCACTCCACCCCCGGGCCTTCGGGTTTTCCAACACTCCACCGCCGTTCTGGAGGAGTACGTTCAAGAACTGTTGGAGAAAAATGTGATCCGAAAGGTGAAGTCCATCAAATTCCAAGGGAGGCTGTTTTGTGTTCCCAAGAAAGACTCGGAAAAGCTCAGAGTCATTCTGGACTTGTCGCCACTCAACAAGTTCATAGTGTATTACAAATTCAAGATGCTAACACTGCAACACATAAGGACCTTACTGCCCAAGAGGGCATATTCAGTCTCTATAGACTTGTCAGACGCCTATTGGCACATTCCAATCAACCGTCGACTCTCCCCCTACCTAGGGTTCAGGCTACAACGAAGACTATACGCCTTCAGAGCCATGCCATTCGGGCTAAACATAGCCCCAAGGATTTTTACGAAGCTTGCGAGCGTAGCTCTCAAACAATTACGCCTAAAGGGAATTCAGGTAGTAGCCTACCTGGACGACTGGTTGGTGTGGGCAGCATCCGAGACAGAATGCTTGCAAGCTTCCAGTCAAGTGATCTAGTTCCTACAGTACGTAGGTTTCAAGATCTACAGATAAAAGTCTCGACTTTCTCCATCTCAAATGTTCCAGTGGCTGGGAATCCACTGGGACCTTTTGTCACACCGTTTCTCCATCCCGGCGAAGAAAAGGAAGGAGATAGCGGGTTCTGTCAAGAGACTTCTAGATTCCGAAAGGATATCAAGACGCGAACAAGAGAGGGTACTGAGCTCTCTCCAGTTTGCTTCGGTGACAGACCCAGTGCTAAGAGCACAGCTAAAGGATGCAACCGGAGTTTGGAGAAGTTTTGCATCAATCGTGCGAAGAGATCTGAGAAGACCAGTTCCGCTTCGGCTACGTACTCTTCTCAGGCCTTGGTCCCAAGCCAGACTTCTAAAGAAGTCGGTTCTTCTTCAGCCACCTCCCCCGTCGGTGACGATTCACTCAGACGCCTCGAAGGAGGGATGGGGAGGTCACTCTCATCGGAAAAAAGTCCAGGGGACTTGGTCCAAGCTATTCAAGACCTTTCACATAAACTTTCTAGAAGCTATGGCAGTGCTCCTTACCTTAAAGAAAGTTTCCCCGCGTCACTCGATCCACATAAGGTTGGTGATGGACAGCGAGGTAGTTGTGAGATGCTTGAATCAACAAGGATCGAGGTCACCACCTCTCAACCTGGTGATGTTGGCCATCTTCCGATTGGCGGGAAAGAAGAAGTGGTACCTGTCGGCAGTTCACCTTCAAGGAGTCCGCAATGTGACAGTGGACGCTCTATCCAGGTTCACACCGATAGAGTCGGAATGGTCCTTAGACGCAGGACCATTCTCCTTCATTCTGAATCAAGTCCCAGAACTGCAGATAGACCTCTTTGCGACGAAAGACAACAAGAAGTTGCCCCTGTACGTGTCCCCGTACGAGGACCCCTTAGCGGAAGCAGTGGACGTGATGTCCCTCAACTGGAACAGAGGGTCCAGGATTTATCTGTTCCCTCCTCACAACCTTCTGTTGAGGGTCCTCAACAAACTAAGATCCTTCAAGGGGGGTAGCGGCAATAGTAGCCCACAAGTGGCCGAACAGCGTGTGGTTCCCCCTGGCATTGGAACTACAGCTGAAGTTTGTACCGCTACCAGATCCAGTTCTGACCCAGCGAGTCCAGAAGTCGACTGTCTGCGCTTCATTACAGAAAACCCGGACCCTGCAGCTCATGATTTTCTCTCCCTAGCGGTGAGAAAGCGTTTCGGGATTTCGAAAGCCAGCATAGACTTCCTAGAGGAATATAAGTGCAAATCCACTAGAAGGCAATATGAGTCATCTTGGAGAAAATGGGTGGCCTTTGTCAAGGCGAAGAATCCGCAGGAGATCTCGACAGACTTCTGCTTATCTTTCTTCATCCACCTCCATGGTCAAGGGTTGGCAGCTAACACGATTTCGGCGTGTAAGTCTGCTTTGACAAGACCCATTCTATATGCCTTCCAGGTCGACCTCGGTAACGAGATCTTTAATAAAGTTCCGAAAGCCTGCGCTAGGCTCAGACCTTCAGCACCTCCAAAGGCCATTTCATGGTCTTTAGACAAAGTTCTTCATTTCGCTTCTCTGTTGTGCAATGAAGAATGTGCGTTTAAGGATTTGACACCAAAAGTTATTTTCCTATTTGCACTCGCGTCCGGGGCCAGGGTTAGTGAGATTGTAGCCCTCTCGAGAGAGGCAGGTCGTGTTCAGTTCCTGGATGGGGGAGAACTGAACCTGTTTCCGGATCCTACGTTTCTCGCCAAGAATGAGTTACCCACCAACAGGTGGGGTCCCTGGAGAATCTGCCCTCTGAAAGAAGATGCATCTCTATGTCCAGTAGAATGCCTAAAGGTCTATCTTCATAGAACTTCAGACTTCAAGGGTGGTCAACTATTCAGGGGAGAAACATCAGGCTCAAATTTATCTCTGAATCAACTCAGAGCGAAAATCACATATTTTATTCGCAGAGCGGATCCTGACAGTACACCCGCAGGTCACGATCCGAGGAAAGTTGCCTCATCCTTAAATTTCTTTAATTGTATGGATTTTGAACATCTCCGTTCATACACTGGCTGGAAGTCTTCCAGAGTGTTCTTTCGCCACTATGCGAAGCAAGTAGAGGAACTAAAGAGATCTGTGGTAGCAGTGGGTCGCGTCGTTAACCCTACTGTTTAACTCTGTGAGGAACAGTGGTTTTAATTGGGACGATTAATTCCAGGGTGAGTGTGTAGTTACATACCGTACTACAAACTAAGTGAGGGCACTGAGTTGCCCATGTAGACTGTTCCATTTCCAAAGGTGAACCTAGCATAAGTGCAGACATGTGTGCCGAGCGTTTCTAACGCTAATGTCATTGATTTGTAATACAGACTTTTATGACTTTGATACCTCGGTATCTTAAAAGTGGCATTTAATGTGTTTTCTTTCAGATAAACAGTTCTGTTTACTATCATACTTATGCTTAAAGTTTTGGGTTATCCTCTTCTATATATATATATATATATATATATATATATATATATATATATATATATATATATATATATAATTGTGGTTAACCTGTCTGTTTATTGTCTGTCAATGAACTTGTTCTTGAGAACCTTGCGTCTCCTTCACCTGTGTCAATTTATTGGTATAATTGAGCATTCATTCTATGTACCTTATCTGGGATAATTCTAATAGAATTGTTCCTTTATGCAAGCTATGTTGCATTGGTTTATGCTTTCCCTTAACGGGAGGACCCCGTCCCATAAGGGGACGATGGCGGTTTTACTAGTTTCCTATGCGGATATAAACCTTTGTCCAATACAAGTATTGTGCGGAGAACTGGTCGATATTTCATATTGACGCAGTGGTTCTTTACAAACTATGCTTTACCTAATATAGGGCGAGACCACTATATTAGCTTGCCTGGTATTCATACATAGGTATATGTACTCTTCGAGACTTTTCCAGAGTCTAGTAGGACTCTTCCCTGTAGGGGGCAGGAAGCTCTAACATGGTTTATAGTTAGTTGAAAAGATGTATAACGGTAACATCTTAGGTCTCTAGGTCTAGTCGACCGGGAAAAATTACATCCGGGGAGTACGGCACGTTCTGAGAATCCACAGATACAGTAATGCTCTGGTATACTTCCATCAGGACGACATAGCTTGAGCCCAAAAAACGGATTTTGAGCGAAGCGAAAAATCTATTTTTGGGTGAGATGGCCATGTCGTCCTGATGGACCCACCCTTGCCTTTCTAAGAAAGGGCTGTAGGACCCCTCCCTACATACAGTATCTGTAGCACCTCGTGTACGCTACAAGGAATACAGATGGCGCCAGGATTGGCGCCAGGCACGCTTACGAATCGGGAGATAGGGAGCCTTGGGAGCGGCTCCCCTTTTTCTTTCCCGAATTCGTTTCTTGCCAACTGCCCCCTGCGAGACGAAATCTCTGTTCGGGATGCAGATTGCCATGTGGCGTGTCAAGAATACGTCCTCTGATATGTCGCGATATCCCTTTCAGGAGGGATATTCGCTCCAGGAGTTAGAATTCTGGTACCTTAAGGTAAATTCTCTGGGAATATTGCCGTAGTTGTAATATACCCTAGGAAGCTACCCTATAGGAACTTCCATCAGGACGACATGGCCATCTCACCCAAAAATAGATTTTTCGCTTCGCTCAAAATCCGTTATATATATTATATATATATATATATATATGTGTGTGTGTGTGTGTGTATGTATATTATGTATATTATATATACACACACATATATATATATATATATATATATATATATATATATATATATATATATATATATACTGTATAAGTAAAAGATTGACAAATACGACTGAAAAATTATCAAACAAATAATATTCAAAATCAGTTCTTAGACAAAAATGATTGTATACACTAATTTGTATACATAAATGTATACACACACACACACACACACACATATATATATATATATATATATATATATTATATATATATATATATATATATATATATATATATATATATGTATATATACATATATATATATATATATATATATATATATATATATATATATATATATATATGTATATGTGTATATATATATATATATTATATATATATATATATATATATATATATATATATATATATATATATATATATATATATATATATATATATATATATATATATATATATATACACAGTGATACCTCTATATACGATCTTAATTCGTTCCAGAAACTGCTTTGTATGTTATAACGATCGTATGTTGGAGCAAATATTCCCATAAGAATACACGGTAATTTGTTTAATTCGTTCCTCAGCCTAAAAACCCATAATAACTCCTTAATAATTGGCTACACATAATTACACATAACATTAATACAATATAATAACACATAAATATCTAAAAAAAGAATAATAATAAAGAAATAATAAAAAAAAAAAGGTGTTTTTATGTAACACTTTACCTTAGCGACAGGCCAGCGCAGGTGTAGGGACTGCTACGCAGGAGGAGATGGAAGATCAGCGAGGAGGTAGGGACGGCGACTTTGTATGATAACGTGTACGATAACTTACACTAACTTACACTACATGGACTTTAACTTAACTTGGCTTATTTTTTTTATTTTTTTTTTATATAATTTTTTTTTTTACATTTTTTTTCTTTTTTTATTTTTAATTTTCATCACTTTCACTCGATTCGGCCTTTCTTTTCTTTTCTTCACTTCATTTTGTTTCTTTTCATCATGATCACTAGACCCTTTTAGTAGAGATTTTTTAAAGAAACTATCGAGTGAAAGTTGCTTGGTACGACTTTTGAGAATTTTTCTAAAACGAGTTAAACAAACATCATCGAACTGCGCAACTACACGGCAAACCTGAAGTTTCTGTGGTTGATGCTTGTCGATGAAATCAACCACGTGTTGATGATTTGCCAACATCTGTGTTATTTCCGCCGTACCTAAGATTTGGCCTACCTCATCGGTCTCCTCCGACTCACTCAACTGCGCTTGGAACTCATCATGCTGCATGGCTTGCAGCTCCTTGAGTTCCTCGGTGGTGAGCTCTTCATGATGCTCATCGACGAGTTCGGTGATGTCATCTTCATCCACCTCCAGACCCATGGACTTGACAAGGGATACAATCTCTTCGACGTCTTCCTCGGCGGCAACCACAGGTTCATTCTCGGGGCCAAAACCTTTGAAATCTCAGAGAGCAACAGCATCAGGCCAAAGCTTCTTCCAGGCTGAATTCAGGGTCCGACGAGTTACTCCCTCCCAAGCCTGATCTATGATCTTTAAGCAGTGCACGATATTAAAGTGGCTCCTCCAAAATTCACGCAAAGTTAAGTTGGTGCTTTGCGTGACATTAAAGCACTCCCTAAATAAGTGCTTGGTGTACAGCTTCTTAAAATTAGAGATGACTTGCTGGTTCATGGGCTGGAGGATAGGGGTGGTATTAGTTGGAAGATACAACACTTTGATGAATTTGTATTCATCGATGATATCATCTTCGAGTCCGGGGAGGGGGGGGGTGGTTGAGCGGGTGCATTGTACAAACAAAGGAAGCACTTCAAAGGCAAATTCCTCTCCTGAAGATACTTCTTGACAGCAGGGCCGAAAACTACGTTTACCCATTCCACAAAGATATGCCTAGTAACCCAAGCCTTAGAATTAGAATGCCATAGAACATGTAGCAGGTCTTTATTAATTCTATGTGGTTTAAATGCCCTAGGGTTTTCAGAATGGTAATCCAATCAAGGCTTAACTTTGCAGTCCCCGCTGGCATTGGCACAAAGCGCAAGAGTCAACCGATCCTTCATTGGCTTATGTCCAGGCATTTTCTTCTCTTCGGCAG
>NC_090737.1:146098656-146118656 GCF_036898095.1 Palaemon carinicauda | reverse complement strand
AGGCTTAGTGTCCCCAGTATCATGTGGACCTGTCCCTGCTGTGATGGTCGCCCTTGTGGCCCTTTCTTGTGTCGGGTTGAGGTTGATCTGCATCCTCTCTGCCCCTCATGTTGTGTTATGCTTCACAGCCTCAATGAGCTCCATAAACCATGGCACGTCCTTCGCAAACGAGGGAACAGTGGCAGGAACCTCAACAGGATGGTGTTCTATATGCAGATGACAAGCAGATGCTTCTCCTGGTGAGTGAACCAAAATATGAGTGAGAAGCAAGCAGACCTTTGTCAATTGGAGGTGCTCACTCTCTAACCTCGCCAGAGAGTGGTGGACGAGTGTGTGCCGAAGCAGAAGATGAGAATCTCTCACCCAACTAGGGCCTGTTCATTTGTGATCTGTAGCATCATGAATGGGGGCACAAGCACTTGTTAGGGAACCTGTGGCCAAAGTCTTGCGCACTCCTGCAAGAGGAAATGCGCTTTCGGGTGGAAATAAACAAGGCAGAGTGAACTTGTCTGCGAATGCGTGCTGCCATTACTAATGAACATTGGAACAAGCTGGCTCTATCCCGTAGGGGTAAAGGCCTGAGGTAATGACCCCAAAGGATTATGTCTCACAAGACTCGTTGAGACTTGTTGTGTCCTAGGAGCACAATGGCGAGAGGCTGCAACTGCAAGCAGTTGACGACCACCACCATCTGAGTGCTCCGAAGAGCTCAACTCTGTAGAGTTGGAGCGAGACAAACAAGTTTAAAGCGGGCCATACGCTCAAAGGTCTGATAGTTTGACTGACTAGACTAGACGGGCACTCCTTTCAGGTGAAAAATGCCCACACGTGCTACCGACTTGCTTGCTCAATTAAAGATGACTACATGGTTAGGTAGTCAGGTACAGGTATATATATACTAATGATGGTAGAGAGAGGACATAGCATTGCTTCAACGTGTGGATACTTATTTTCCTGTTTCCTCACATTAAATGAAATAAATGACAATTTGGAAAATAGAGTTATTATATCATAAAAGAAATAGGTTAAAAACTAAAACTAATAAAAAACAAAAAATGGTGAGCTTCTTGAACTGCCACCGAAAATAATAAAATTAGCATTAAGAGACAAATCCATGGGTTGCGGTATTATTATTATTATTATTATTATTATCATTATTATTATTATTATTATTATTATTTATTTTGGTAGTAGACCCTCTTTCAGAAGTTTTGTTCAAGATAATGGCTGCCTCAGCTGTATTTATCTTGTACTCTGTCTTCTCAATGGCTCTTATTATCTTCTTTTCAGGATTACTGCATACATCCAGTAATTAGGCAAAAGTCATCCTTCATGATGGGTAGTCAAATTCATAAGTAATTGAAATCATCATTTGTCAATTACTCCTGAATTTGACTACCCATCATGAAGGATGACTTTCGCCAAATTACTGGCTGTATGCAGTAATCTTAAAAATAAGATGATAAGAGCCATTGAGAAGACAGAGTTCAATATCAATGCAACTGAGGCAGCCATTATCTTTAACAAAACTATTATTATTTTTGTTATTATTTTTTTCTCTATTGAATGGATAAAGTATTGTTCTGGTTTATCAATTTGACTTACTAAACTCTGGAATATTGAAGTTTAGTTTCTAATTTTTACCAAAAATTCAGAAAAAATCATATTCATGTGTATTCTGTTCTTGTTTACATGGACCAAATCATTGATAGAGAAGAGAGCAATTGATTACATTAAGTTAAATTAATAATAAACTGAAGGACATATATATTGTTAGATGCATAAATGTCTATTTGAAGAGAATTTATACTCTTTGAAAAGAAAATTTGAAGTAAATTGTATAAGTATCTCCATAACATGATGTCTGATTCTGTGGGTTGCCTCTTGTGAGATAGGTTGGATTAAAAGCATTGTTAATCATACATTGAAGTAATTTCTTGCCTTTCCTCCCACCTAATTAAATGGGGTTAAGCTCTGGACTTTACTCCTCCAAAGTTCTCTACTATATCCTCCCACTGCCACCTGTACAGGATTAGTACCCTGATTAATCTTTTGACTTTACTGTAGAACTCTATATCATAGTTTGGAAAAGAAAGAGTGGTCTTCTATAACAATTATAAACAAAAACTGTTTCAATACAATAAATAAAGATATTGTGAAATACAAACAGTTTATCATTATTATATTAGATGGAAAAGCAGCCTGTTCAGGAGACAAGGTCGCCACACTAGTCCATCCCCACACACACCACAAACTGGCGGGGAATACTGCCAGTCTTGGCGAGACTGACCTGTCCGGTTGAACATGTTGAAAAGATGAGAGGACTGGATAGTCTCGCCAGGTTTGTCATTTTTACCCCCATTCACGATAAAGATTGGTCGGTCCGTGCCAATCTCGGTAAAATCAGCGCATCAGTCCTCTGCGAATATGGCCTGCTTTATATCCGCATGGTGCGGACAGTGCGAACGCATTTCTCCTGCTGAGTGAACTCAACACGCTGAGCTAGCTCAGCTGGCTGACCAAGATCAGCTTGTATGCTCACTTACCCCGGGGGATCACAAGGAAACCCTGCCAGCAACCCTTCTGATGGTCCAGCTCTTTGCTGCAGTGGAGGGGCTTGAGAATCTCAATGATGAGCTGGGCAATGGTGGTGGGGTGATTATCCCCCTTGGCAGGTTCAATCATATCACTAAGGCCAGCTCTGAAAGACCAGACTATGACTGGACCTTTTTAAGCCTTCTCCTTTATTTCACTTTTTTCTTGCTCTACTGTATCTGAATTTTGTTGACGACCATTATTAGAACATTGAGCAGGTTTTGTATGTGCTTCAAATTTAGATGCCATCACCCTCTGGCAGACCCCATTGGGTGCAGACTTAGTTTGTTGGAGTTGGGCTCCAGTGATCCGGTTTTGAGTCATCCTTTATTTGCTGGTAATGGGTGATGGAGTCGTCAGTGGGAGGGGTAACTACCCCTATTGACCAGTGTACGCCCACCTAAAGAGAGGCAGCCCCACTCAAATAGAGGACTGGTCCCTGCTGAAACCTCTTCTCATGTTGAGCCACATAGGATTGGAGGACTGACATCCTTCGATAGGAGGTTGATAACCAGCTTGTTCCTTCTTTGAAAACCAACCCCTCTGGTGATGACCTCGAAAATATGAACATGGTCCTTGGTATTGAGAATTCCAACTCGGATGTGAATGTTTTTAAAGCCAATAGGGAAATAGTAACAGTATGTGGAGGGTAGCAAAAATTTTTCCCCAGGGAAATGGAAGTCTCTTGATAGAGACACTATCCCCCCTACAAAGGGAAAGATTGAAAGCACTCTCAACTTTGAATGGTCATAATGTCAACTGCTTATCTCATCTTATTTTTAACCAGAGTAGGGGTATGATATATGCTCCAGAGTTACTAGAGATAGAGGAAAAAGAAATAGAAGATGAACTGAAAAGTCAAGTAGTAAAAGTAGTTAGAATGAGAAAGAGAGCCAGAGAATGTGTTCCCCTATTGACTTAAGTTTCAACTTTTGATCATTATAGGCTACCAAATTTTATTAAAGCTGGTTGGCTACCTTTAAGGGTAAAACCATACATTCCTTCGCCATTGCGATGTTATTGTCTTCAAATATAGGTCCATTTCAGCCAAAAGTTCATGGAAAAACTAAATGATAAGCCAGCTGTTGGTGCCAACTGTGGAAAAAATAGTCATGGAGCTTGCACGAAAAAACTCAAATTGTATTCACTGTGGAGAAGCACATCCAGCTACATCTAAAAGCTATGTTTTGTTTATTTTTGAAAAAAGAATCAGGCCATTAGGACCATGGAAAGAGTTACTTTAAAAAGAGCCTCATAAAAGAGCTCTTGAAAAGCAGATAAGGACAGAGCAATCTATTTCTCTGGTTTTGAAGAAAACTTTCCAAAACACACCTATGAAAATATTATCCTTACTGCCAACATAAAGAATGAAAAAGTAATTAAAGATGAAAGTCCAATTGCAAAATTATATCAGGAAGATGTAGAAAAATCAAAACAAAAACTTTAAAGATCAAAGATCAGAAAGATATTCAGAAACCAAATGCTCCCATTCTAAACAATAGTACAAACCTCTCTCAGGCTATGTCCTTTCCTGATTTGATGGAGGTTTCACTTAATACCAATGTACCCGGTGTATTTGTAGTGGGAAGGTGCCAAAACCTGGTAGCTCACGACCTTTTGATAAAAAAACAGACACTGCCATCTCTCTCGCCCCCTTCCATAAGAAACGAAGTTATGTCATCAAATAGATTTGATGTCTTATCTACTGATGTTTTTGGTCAACTGGAAGACAACTTGAATAAATCTGATTCAAGTTGAGGTCCACCATCCCCCTCAACATATAAATCAAAAGGACACAAAGAAAAAGACAAACACAAAACCCAATATATCAACACTCTCTCCAGAGAAGCCACTGGGGAATAGTGGTGGGTCAAAAATTGCCAATGGGAAGAATTCATCCAAGGTGTTTTTAAACAAATAAACCATAGTTTTTTCCTCTATTTTGCAAGGGAATTGTCAGGGTTCTATGGCCAAATATGAAGAACTTGAGCTCCTCATTCATGAGCACTCCCCTATAATTGTATGTCTACAGGAGAGCAAGCTCGAGGATAATACTCCTTGTCCTCAAGAGTTTGTTAGCTATAGGACACCATATGATCAACAAGCTGGAAGCCATGGCTGAAGTCTTATATTCCCCAAATATCTTTGTCAATCTGCAGTGGTTGTACAAATAGATATAGGGAGAAAATACACAATCTGACCGTTTTACTTTCCTCCAAGTGATAAAATTTTGTATGATAATTTATTACAGGTAATTCAACAACTCCCACAACCTTTTCCATTACTAGGAGATTTTAATAGTAGACATCTTTTAGGGGCGATGTTTTGGCAAACACAAGGGGTAATATCATGTCAGCAATTGTGGAGAACGAAGATGTAGGACTCCTTAATACAGGAGAGCCAACACATTTTCAAATTCAGAGAGGTACGTTGTCATGCATTGACCTATCAATTGCAAGCTCTAACTGCTTTCTCGATTTTGATTGGAGAACATTAGATGAATGGAATACAGGTGATCATGCACTAATCATTATAAACATTAACAATGGTCTACTTTTACAGAGATTACCACGAAGGAATCTTGACAAGGCGAACTGGGATAAGTTTCATAGCTAATCAAAATTGAAGGGAATGCAGAACAATTTGAAAGTGTTGATGATGCCATAGACTTTGACAATGGAATTCAACATACAGCAGGAGTCAATTCAATTCTCAAAACAACAGGATTATTCTAATGATGGGCAGTCCCCTGCTGGTCTTCAGAACTAACTGCCCTGCACAGAGCCACAAGAATGTCTTAAACTCGATTACACAGGTGCTGTACCTAGGAAAATTTAATTATATGCAAGAAATGTAGTGTACAGTTCCGTCGTGCCATGAGAGAAGCTAGGCGCCAGTCTTGGGTGTCTTTTGTATCTTCCATTAACAGTAGAACACCACCATTTAATGTGTGGAGGAAAGTAAAAAAGATAGCTGGAAATTTCATCCCCAACCCACCACCAGTGTTGAAGGTGAATGATCAGTACGTGACTGGAGCAACTGAGTTTAGTAATGCCCTGGCTGATGATTTTTCAAATATATCATGCAAGTGTGAAGTTGCTCTTGGTTACCAGCATATGAGCATTGAAGAAAAGAAAATTTTAGATTATGCAACAGGAAGGGAAAAGTCATACAATTCTCCTTTTACTGAAAGAGAATTTGATTCCGCTCTTGCTACATGTCCCTCTTAATGAGAGAATGCCTTGATGAAGTCATTGAGCTTCAGCACTTCATATCATTCCCCTGCTAAAGCTTGGTGACGAGCAAGAGGGCTCTCAAACTTGGGGAAATTGCTCCCCCAGTTCAAATCTAAATTTCTCTCTCTCTCATCTTTTTCTTCCTCTTAATGTTGCTTCGACCTTCTCCTAATTTTATAAACTTTCTTTCGTATTGCCACCCCAACGCTAGGAGAAAAATTGTCCTTGTTATATATGTGTATATATTATGTACATATATATATTTATTTATTTATTTTTTTTTTCTCTTTTGGCTTGGATGTTTCTACATTCATTGTAGCTGCTGGCGTGGATGTTTCTACATCTGTTATTGTTGCCTGCTTCGATGAATGGGAGGAGGTGTCACGGTTGGGAGGTATTTGCATTCAAAGCTATATGTGTAAGTATTGGATGATATCAGCCATCCCGAAGATGGTTTGGACCTTTTTGGCGGAACTATTTCCAAGTGTTGGATCTTCGGAATCCAGGGGGATCCAGTGTTGGGGTAGGAATCTCGGCTTTTGGCCGGAAGCCCATCATTACAAATATGGGGAGGATGATTCCATAGTTTCTTGGTCTCAGTCCTAACAGGCAGGTTCAATTTACACCTGTGCCTCTATATCTGTTTTGGTGCTGTCCTTCGTTTAGGTTATGAAGTGGACCATCTGGGAAGTATACTCTCATTGTGCCGATAGTGGAGAGTGCTAATTTTCTTTTCTAACGTGATGCCTTAGTATTCTCGAGCAGGTAAATCAAACTCATCTTTTTTCTTACCTCAACACTTTTTATTATTCTTCAAACAATGGACCCCCATCCCCTGGATACAGTGACTCTCCCCCAGCACTGTTGACGACCTCTGGCAAGTCTATTAAGGAAAATTCTGTTGATGCCTTGGAACTAGAAAGGACCTTTCTACTGATATTCCAGAATTGAGTAATTTGGGTAACACGAGGAAACTTCGAATCTTTTATGTTACCCAAATTCCAATAGACACAAACTATGATAATCCATATAAATCATTTGAGTGCTATTGATGTATAAAAGAAATAAGGATGAAACTTGAAGATGATAAATGGGATTCATGGATATCTTACAGTAGTCATGGTGAAGCATTTAAAGCAATAAGTAACATGAATGATATTAAAATTAATAACTTGAATGTTATGGCTGCTCTCTGCGATAAGGTATCAAAGGATTTGGATGTATATAGGCTTGCCGGCTGGTTGAAAAAAAGACGTTAATTTAGTTATACATTCCCAGATAAAATCAAATCCACCAATGTGGTTTGTAGCTGAATCAAAGGGAGTTACAGGGAATTATTTTAAAATATGCAAATTAATCCAGAAAAAAAGTAGGAACTATTGCACCGGGAGATATATCTCGTTTTGGAAGAAATAGTTTCCTCATCCATGCCAAATCAAGCACACAATCTGTAATACTGTCCAACCTAAATACAACTAATGATGATATTAAGTTAGATGTCAAACCCCACCTAAATTTTAGTTATGGAAAGGGAATTATTTTTAACAGAGATCTGTATGAATTTACAGAGGAGGAGATATTGGCCATGTGTTCATTAAATGTATGAAACGTGCATAAGGTTCCTGGAACATCAATGATTATACTTACTTGCTTTGCAGGATGCTGATGTACCTTTCCATATTATTATTGAAAATGAAATGATTAAAGTACGACTATTCAAGCAGAAGCCACTGCAGTATTTTAATTGTTTTAAATTTAAACATCCATCTAAAGTTTGCAAAAATGAGAAAATATGTGGTACTTGCTCCAAATCTTACCATGGAGAATGTGCACTTGGAGAGAGGTGTTTAAATTGCAACTCGAATCATGAATCCACAGACAAGAGCTGCGAGCTGTATAAGTTGGAAGAAGCTGCCCCTAACAAATGTAATTTAGAACATATAAGTGTGGGACATGCTAAGAGACTATTAAATAGCTCATATAGTTATGCTAAGGCATTAAAATCAAACCCACCTAGTCCTGCCAATACCTCTAGGAAAAGAAATATACCATCTGATAAAATACTGAATGATAAGATAAGCTTATTACCTTCTGAGGCTTTACCACAGTGTATTAACACTAGGGCATTGCCTGTCTCTGTACAGCCTTTGTCCCCCATCACAAAAACTAGTACAAGCCTTTCTCAGGCCATGTCCTTGCCTGATTTGATGGAGGTTCCACCTGTAACCAGCTTACCTGATGCACCTGAAGTGGGAAAGGTGCAAAAACCTACAATATTACCATCTATTAATTGTAAAAGAGAGAGACCTCCATCTCTCACCCGCCCCTCATTAGAAACATTAAAGTTATGACATCAAATAAATTTGATGTTTTGTCAGTTGATGTTTCTAATGAACTGGAAGATAAATGGAATAAATCAGAAATTCAAATTGAGGTCCACCATCCACCTCAACAAATAGATCAAAAGGACACAAAAAAAAGACAAACATAAAACCCAACATATCAAGACCCTCTCTGAAGAAACCTACAGGTAATAATGTTAGATTAAAAACTGCAAATGGGATGACCTCATCCAAGATGTCTTCCAGAAATAATCATAGTTTTTTCCTCCATTTTGTAGTGGAATGTTCTGGGTTCAAGGGCCAAATATGAAGAGCTTAAGCTCCTAATTCATGAACATTCCCCCATAATTGTATGTTTACAGGAAAATATGCTTGATGCTTACACACTTTGTCCTCGAGAGTATGTTAGCTATAAAACACCATATAATCAACAAGCAAGGAGCCACGGCGGAAGTGTCATGTACGTTCATCGAGATGTTCCCCAAACATCTTTATCTATTCGTGCATCTCTGTAGGCAGTGGGTTGTACAGATTGATATAGGGAGAAAATATACAATATGCTCTCTGTACTTGCCTCCAAATGGTAACATATTGTATGATAATTTAGTAGGGTTGATCCAACAGCTCCCTCAACCTTTTCTTTTACTTGGAGATTTTAATGGTAGACATCCTCTTTGGGGTGATGTATTAGCAAACAGCAAGGGCAATATTATTTCATCAATTGTGGAAAACGATGATGTCGGACACCTTACTACAGAAGAGTCCACACACTTCCATATTCAGACAGGTTCCTTGTCATGCATTGACCTTTCAATTGCAAGCTCTAACTGCCTTCTTGATTTCAATTGGATGACATTAGATGATTGGCACACTAGTGATTATGCACCAATCATTATAAACACCAACAAGGGTTCACCTTTACAAAGATTACCACGATGGAATCTTGGCATGGCAGACTGGGTTAAATTTTGTGAGCTAAGTGAAATTGAGTGGAGTGCAAAACAGTTTGAAAGTATTGATGATGCCATAAACCTACTGAATGGAACTCTCCATACAGCAGGAATCAATTCGATTCCCATAACCACAGGATTATTCAAACGGCGACCAGTCCCGTGGTTGTCTTCAGAATCAACTGCCCTGCACAGAGCCACCAGAAAATCTCTGACTAGATTGCGCAAATGCTGTACTAATAAGAATTTAATTATATACAAAAAGTGTAGAGCACAGTTCCGTCGTGCCATGAAAGAAGCTAGGCGCCAATCTTGGGTATCTTTTATTTCCTCAGTCAACAGTAGAACACAACCATCATCTGTATGGAGGAAAATAAAAAAGATTGGCCGCAAATTTACCCCAAACCCACCACCAGTGTTGAAGTTGAACGGTCATTATGTGACTGTAGCAAATGATGGTAGCAGTGCCCTGGCTGATCACTTTTCAAATGTATCATGCAAGTGTGGAGCAGCTCCTGGTCACCAGTATAGGAGCATTGAAGGAAAGAAAATTTAAAATTTTTTCAACAGGACAGGAAGAGTCGTATAATTCTCCTTTTACTGAAAGAGAATTTGATTCCGCACTTGCTAATTGTAACGATACAACCCCTGGACTGATGGAATTCCATATGCAATGATTAAACATTTTAATACCGAGTTATTTATTTTAAGCATTATTAATTGAATATGGCATGATCATAGTTATCCAAGTGTTTTGGACCTAGCCAATATTTCAGCCTTTTTAAAACCCAGTAAGGACAAGTTTTTAGCAGCAAACTATCGACCTATTGTATTGACATCTTGTTTATGTAAAATCATGGAGAATATGGTTAATGCAAGACTGATGTGGTACCTTAAAAAGAAGGGTATTTTATCATCTATTCAGTGTGGATTCAGAAAAATGCACTCAACGACTGATGTGTTGATATGACTTGAGTCCTCTATTTGTGAAGCCTTTGCTTCAGAACAGCACCATGTGACAGTGTTTTTTGACCTTGAAAAGGCATATGATAATACAAGGAGATATGATATACTTAAAACCATTCATGAATTAGGATTAAGAGGAGAGCTACCACTGTTTATCCAATCATTTTTTTCACAGAATTTTTCAAGTGAGAGTGGGGAAACTCTATCAGAGATGAAATGTCAGGAAGAAGGAGTTCCTCACGATAGTGTGCTGAGTGTAAACCTTTTTGTACTAGCAATTAATGGGATATCTTCAGTCATTCCCTAAGATATTCTCTCAACACTATTTGGGGATGATCTCTCCATATCATTTGCTTGAGCTAAAATGGCAATGGTTGAGAGAAAACTTCAACTGTCAATTGACAAAATTATTCAGTGGGCTGATATGAATGGGTTTAAGTTTTCAACAAGCAAAACTATTATTGTCCATGTCTGTCGTATCCGGGGAGTACATCCAGATCCAGATATATACATGAAAGGTCAACGGATCCCATGTGTAGGTGAAGCTAAATTTTTAGGATTGATTTTCGATTCTAGGCTTACATGGGTTCCTCACATGGGGGCAGACCGTAAAAGTATTTTAAAACTATACAAGTTCTTAATTTTTTCCAAAATTAGTTATGCTTGTGAAATGTACTCCTCAGCCACCCCAAGCAGATTAAAGATATTAGATTCAATACATCATGCTGGTATTAGATTGTCCACAGGAGCATTTAGAATCTCACATATCCCAAGCCCCCTTGTGTATGCTGGAGAGTTATCTCTAGACCATTACTGAATGTCTTCCATTATTCGGTATTGGTTTAGGTTACAAAGACTCACTAACTCTTTAGCCTTTCACACTGCAAGCCTTGTAAGGCACTCAAAATCTCCTCAACCTTATGTGTTTCGGGTTAAACAATTATTACACAGTCTTGATATAATTAGAGGTAAGGTGTTCCATTTAAGATATCCTCAACCCCTCCTTGGAAATTACCAGAGATATCTTTTTGTAAATATTTTACTGGGGTTAAAAAAAAAAAACATGACTGAATTAGAAGCTGGGTCTCATTTTATGTAACATGTTGAAGAACATAGGGAATCAACTTTTATATATACTGATGGCTCTAAATCTGATGCTGGCATTAGATTTGGAGTATATAGCAGTTCTTTTAACTGTAGAGGCGCACTTCTTTCAATATATTCCATATTTACTGCGGAATTATATGGCATACTAACCACTATTGAGAAAATAGTGTTAAAAGAGGTGGGCAATTTTTGCATTTTATTATTATTATTATTATTATTATTATTATTATTATTATTATTATTATTATTAGCCAAGCTACAACCCTAGTTGGAAAAGCAAGATGCTATAAGCCTAAGGGCGCCAATAGGGAAAAATAGCCCAGTGTGGAAAGGAAATAAATGATGTAAACAAATTAGCAATAAATCATTCTAAAAACAGTAACAATGTCAAAACACATACAGTATGTCATATATAAACTATAAAAAGACTCATGTCAGCCTGGTCAACATGAAAACATTTGCTGCAACTTTGAACTTTTGAAGTTCTACTGATTCAACCACCTGATTAGGAAGATCATTCCACAACTTGGTCACAACTGGAATAAAACTTCTAGAATACTGTGTAGTATTGAGCCTCTTGATGGAGGAAGCCTGGTTATTAGCATAACTACCTGCCTAGTATTACGAACAGGATGGAATTGTCCAGGAAGATCTGAATGTAAAGGATGGTCAGAGTTATGAAAAATCTTTTGCAACATGCATAATGAACTAATTGAATGATGGTGCCAAAGATTAATATCTAGATCAGGAATAAGAAATTTAATAGACCGTAAGTTTCTGTCCAACAGATTAAGATGAGAATCAGCAGATGAAGACCAGACAGGAGAACAATACTCAAAACAAGGTAAAATGAAAGAATTAAAACACTTCTTTAGAATAGATTGATCACTGAAAATCTTGAAAGACTTTCTCAATAAGCCAATTTTTTGTGCAATTGAAGAAGATACAGACCTAATGTGTTTCTCAAAAGTAAATTTGCTGTCTAGAATCACACCTAAAATTTTAAAAGTCATGCAAAGTTAAAGAAACTTTATCAATTCTGGGATCACGATGTTGAGGAGCCACTGTCCTTGACCTACTTTCAATCATGCTTTGAATTTTGTTAGGATTCAACTTCATACCCCATAATTTGCACCATGCACTAATTTTAGCTAGATCTCCATTAAGGGATTCAGCAACCCCAGATCTACATTAAGGGGATGGAATTGATGCAATGAGAGTAGCATCATCTGCATATGCAACAAGCTTGTTTTCTAGGCCAAACTACGTCACGTGTATATAGTATGAAAAGTAAAGGGTCAAGAACAATACCCTGTGGAATACCAGATATCACATTCCTATACTCAATATGGTGCCTATCAACAACAACTCTTTGAGATCTATAACTTAAAAAATCAATAATGACGATAAGAAACGACCCACCCACTCCTAACTGTTTGAGTTTGAAAACAAGGGCCTCATGATCAATACAGTCAAAGGCAGCACTAAAATCAAGGCCAATCATACGAACTTCCTGACTACAATCAAGGGATTTCTGTACATCATTGAAGATTGTAAAAAGGGCATCACATGCTCCAAGGCCTTTACGAAAACCAAATTGCAAACTAGGGAATAGATGATTACCTTCAGCAAACCTATTAAGATGTTTTGCCAGAAAACGTACAAATACTTTAGATATTATGGGAGTTATGGAAATTGGGCGGTAATCAACTGGACTTGAGCTACCATAAACACATCTACATAGAGGAATAACTTCACCTATTCTCCAACAAATGCTAAAAGCTCCTCTTCTTGCTAGCTTGCACAAAATAACAGATAACTTTGGAGCTAAGAAGTCTACAGTCTTTATGAAAAAACAAAGGAAAAATACCATTTGTAATGAATCAAGAAGTGTCCTTCAAACTTTAGAAGGTTTTAGTTCTAGAACCCTTTACTTTTAAAAATTTCAGAGTGGCTTTTAATTATTGGCCTAAAAGGTATAACAATTCGATTTTACTATGTTCCGGCACACGTAGGTGTGTCTGGAAATGAAGAGGCAGATTCACTGGCAAAGAGAGCTGCAGCCGAGTTGCTACCAAGAAGGTATTCCAGTCTCTGTAATGATTTTTTATCAGCAATTAAGAATTCTATTTTTAACAATTGGCAAAAACATTCGGATACTATAACTGGAAATAAGATGAGAGAAATTGCGATTGTTATATCCCCTTGGAGGTATAATAGGATGCCCCGAAAATGGGAGACTACTCTTTGTTGTCTCCGTGTTGGTCACACTCGGATGACACATGAGTTTCTGCTGGCTGGCCAACACCAATCATATTGTGACGACTGTTTGATACCCTTGACAGTGAGAATTGTTGACTGAATGCCCTTCTTATAGCACAGAAAGAAATAGATATCTGTTTGATCCTTCGGGGTGAAAATGGCAGGTTCATCCTTGCCAAGGTCCTTGGCCATGATGTGTCTTACAATGTTAGTGGCATTTTTTAATTTATATCTGAAGCAGGTCTTCTTAATGATATTTATAACATATTTACTTTTCTGGTTTTAATCTAATATTCTTTTAATCTTTATTTATAATAAACGATATTGGCGTCAGTGACCTTCGATGTCAGGATGTCTAGCCCCTGGACCCTTTGGAATCTCATATGCAATGATTAAACATGTACAGTACCTGTTAATGCCAAATTATTTCTTTTAAGCACTGTTAACAGGGTATGGCATGATCATAGATATCCAAGTGTTTGGGAACTAGCTATTATTTTAGCATTTTTAAAACACTGTAAGGATAAGTTTTTATCAGCAAACTATCGACCAATTGCATTAACATCTTGCTTATGTAAGATCATGGAGAAGATGGTCAATGCAAGACATGTGGTACCCAGAAAAGAAGTGTATTTTATTACATATCCAGTAAGGATTGAGAAAAATGCACTCAACTGGTGTATTGATACGACTTGAGTCCTCTATTTGTGAAACCTTTGCTTCCAAACAACGCCATGTAACAGTCCTTTTATACCTTGAAAAGGCATATGATACAGCATGGAGATATGGTATACTTAAAACCATTCATAATTTGGGATTACGAGGAGAGCTACCATTATTCATTCAATAATTTATTTCAATGGCATTTTTTAAGTGAGAGTGGGGGAAACCTTATCAGAGAGGAAATATCAGGAAGGAATTCCCAGGATAGTGTGCTAAGTTTAACCCTGTTTGCACTAGCCATTAATGGGATATCCTCTGTCATTCCTCAAGTTATTTTCTCAATGCTATTTGTAGATGATCTCTTCATATCAGTTTCTGGAGCTTGAATGGCATCCAGACCCTGATATGTACATCCAAAGGTCAACGGATCCCATGTGTAAGTGAAGCTAGGTTTTTAGGCTTGATATATGATTATAGGTTGACATTGGTTCCTCCCTTGAAAGCATTAAAAGTAAAATGTTTGATGCTTGGAAGCTTTCAAAAGTTTTGTCCCATATGTACATCATAGGGGGCAGACCCAAAAACTATTTTTAAGTTATACAAGGCCTTATTTTTTTTCGAAAATTAGTTATGGGTGTGAAATATATTCCTCAGCCACCCAAGCCAATTAGATATATTAGATTCTATACACTATACTGGTATCAGATTAACAACAGAAACATTTAGATTTTTGCCTATTCCAAGCCTCCTTTTTGACGCTGGAGAATTACTGTTAGACCATTACCAAAAGTTTTCTATTATTCGGTATTGATTTAGGTTGCATGGACCTCCTAATTCTTAGGCCTGTCAGACTTCAAGCCTTGTAAAGCACACATCATACTTTGAGTTGCACCCAAAATCTCCTCAACCTTATGGTTTACAGGTGAAACAATTGATACACAGTCTTGATATATTTAGAAGTAAGGTGTTTCCATTTAAGGTATCATCAATGCTTCCATGGAAATTACCAGAGGTATCTTTTTTTAAATATTTTATTGGAGTTAAAAAGAATATGAGTGACTTAGAACCTAGGTCCTTTTTTATGGAGCCTGTTGGAGAACATAGGGAATCCACTTTTATATACTGTGTACCGATGGCTCCAAATCCGATGCTGGCATTGGATTTGGGTACTTCAAGCTTTAGAAGTTTTTAATTCCAGTACAGTAACCCTTTAGTTGCAAAGAGTTTAGAATGACTTTATTATTGGACTGAGTGGTATAACCGTTCAATTTTTCTGGGTTCCAATGCACGTAAGTGTGTCTGGAAATGAGAAGGCAGATTTACTGGCAAAGAATACTGCAGCTAAGTTGCTACCAATAAGGTATCCCATTATTTATGATGATTCTTTTCCCAACATTAAGAATTTGATTTCTGATAATTGGCAACAGCATTGAGATAGCTTAGTTGAAAATACGATGCGACAAGTAACAAATGTTATAATCCTTGGAAGGATAACATGATGCCCGGAAAGTGGGAGACAACTCTTTATCGTCTCCGCATTAGTCATACTCGATTGACTCATGAATTTCTGCTTACTGGCCAATACCAACCATATTTTGATGACTGTTTGGTACCCTTGACAGTGAGGCATTTTTTTACTGAATGCCCCATTTACAATAGCGAAATAAATAGATATCTGTTTGAAGCTTGAGGTGAGGATGGCAGGTTTATCTTTTCCAAGATTCTTGGACATAATGTGTCCTACCATGCCAGCGGTATTTTCAGCTTTACTTCAGAAGCAGGTCTTCTGAAAGTTATTTACCTTTTATAGTGACATCTTTTCTTCCATGGTTTTAATTGAATATTCTTTCATTCTTAATTTATGATAAATGATATCGGCATCAATGACGTTCGATGTCAAGATGCCAGCAAACCTCAAATCAATCAATCAACCCTGCCAGCAACTTCTTAGGTGGGCAAGATATTGCTGAGAACACTTCGGATAAGAACCTGAGACACTCTGTAGGGACTCCACTCCGGAGACTCTTTGTGTGGGGAAGGCCATGGTCAACCCCTGCGGAGGTAGATGTGCACTCTCGCTGTGCCTATAGCCAGGCATCAGGTTGTTACCTGACATTGAACACGGTTTTCCTGCTCACGTTGTAGTGGTTTGCGAACTGTGCCCATATGTAGCACACAGACTGCCTAGTGTCCGAATACTGACCATGCTCCAATGTTCACTACAAAAGAAGATCAAATGGTGGGATACTCAGAAATCTGGGCTGCAGATAAACAATCAAGAGAACTGGGCACTGGGCACCACCCCTCTTTTTTTTTCTGGGCAAGGGCACCAGCTAGAACCTCAAATTTCCATATCTTTTCTTGACCTGAGCTTGCTGAATAAACAAGTAGTATGACCTTTGATTTGATTCTGGGAAAATCAACTGAAATAATGAATAGCTCTATCTTCTTTAGGTAAGATCTTTTTAAGCTTAAGTAAACTTTAGGAATATTAGGAGAAAGGGAAAAAAATTAATTATTCCTAGGCCGGTAACAGGATGCAGTGTGGGAAAAATATAAATTGAAAGAGGCTTAACAAAAAAAGAAAAAAAAAGAAAAAAGAAAAATGAACCCCACCAAAAAAGAAAAATAGGTAAACTGATATGTAAATAGTATACAAAACCAGAAGGAGAGACATAGATATCTCCATACAGAACCTCTTAGGAATTGATCCTCTACATATCTAATCTACAAATATACACACACACACACACATATATATATATATATATATATATATATATATATATATATATATATATGTATATATATATGTACAGTATATATATATATATTATATATATGTATATATATTATATATATACATATAAATTATGGCCGCGGGGGCATAAAAACAAGAATAGTGCCAATGTTATCCCTGCGTGTCGTAAAAGGCGACTAAAAGGGACGGGACGAGGGGGCTAGGAACCTCCTCTCCTGTATCTACATCCTGTGAGACATCGACAAAGAGATGGAGCTGGGGGGAGAGTGACTGCTCCCCGCACTCTAGTTTTGTGGGTATTTGAATGTGCGTGGATGTAGTACGATAGAGAGTAAAAGATGTGAAATTGGAAGTATATTTAGGAATAGAAGGATGGATGTATTAGCCTTGTGTGAAACGAAGATAAAAGGAAAGGGTGAAGTGATGTTTGGTGAAATGTCTGGTAGAGTGTCTGGGATTGAAAGGGGAAGAGCGAGAGAGGGTGTGGCTTTATTGCTGAGTGAATGGATGACAGGTAAAGTAGTGGAATGGAAGGAGATATCATCTAGGTTAATGTGGGTAAGTGTTAGGTTGGGTAGGGAATGTTGGGCGTTTGTCAGTGCGTATGGGCCAGGTAGTGAGAAAAGTGAAGAAGAGCGGAATGAGTTCTGGAATGAATTAACTAGGTGTGTAGAAGGACTGGGTAGAAGGAATTATGTAGTTGTCATGGGTGGCTTAAATGCTAGAGTGGGCGCTGGAGAGGTAGAAGGTGTCATTGGGAAGTATGGCGTACCAGGTGAAAATGAGAGTGGTGAGAGACTGGTAGATATGTGTGTTGAGCAAGAGATGGTGATAAGTAATAGCTTTTTCAAAAAGAAAGATAAAAACAAGTATACATGGGTAAGAGTGGCAAATGGAAGAGTAGTAGAAAGGGCATTAATGGATTATATGTTGATAACTAAAAGAATGTTTGGAAGATTGAAAGACGTGCACGTGTTTAGGGGTATGGCTAACGGTATGTCTGATCATTTTTTGGTGGAAGGAAAATTAGTTGTAGCAAAAGAATGGGGGAATAGAGTAGGTGGATGTAAAAGGGAGGTAGTGAGGGTTGAAGAGCTAATAAAACTGGGGGTAAAAAGCAAATATCAGGAAAGGTTGAAAATGATATATGACGAAGTGAAAGTAAGAGAAACTGGCAATTTAGAGGAGGAGTGGAAGTTAGTAAAAGAAAATTTTGTTGGGATTGCAAGTGATGTGTGTGGAAAGAAGGTTGTTGGAGGCAGCATGAGGAAGGGCAGTGAATGGTGGAATGAAGGAGTGAAGGTAAAAGTGGAAGAGAAAAAGAGGGCTTTTGAAGAATGGCTGCAGAGTAATAGTATAGAGAAGTATGAAAGATATAAAGAGAAAAATGTGGAAGTAAAGCGCAAGGTACGTGAGGCAAAGAGGGCAGCTGACCTGAGGTGGGGTCAGGGACTAGGTCATTCATATGAAGAGAATAAGAAGAAGTTTTGGAAAGAAGTGAAGAGAGTAAGGAAGGCTGGCTCAAGAATGGAAGAGACAGTGAAAGATGGAAATGGAAGGTTGTTAAAAGGAGAGGAGGCAAGGAAAAGATGGGCGGAATATTTTTAAAGTTTACTGAATGTTGAGGATAATAGGGAGGCAGATATAATTGCTGTTGCAGGTGTTGAGGTGCCAGTGATGGGAGATGAGAATGAGAGAGAGATTACAATAGATGAAGTGAGGAGAGCACTAGATGAAACGAGAGTAGGAAAAGCATCTGGAATGGATGGTGTGAGAGCTGAGATGTTGAAGGAGGGGGGTGTGACTGTACTTGAATGGTTGGTGAGATTGTTTAATATGTGTTTATGTTGTCAATGGTACCAGTAGATTGGGTTTTTGCATGTATTGTACCACTATATAAGGGTAAGGGAGATGTGCATGAGTGTTGTAATTCAAGAGGTATTAGTTTGTTAAGCGTAGTTGGAAAAGTGTATGGTAGAGTATTGATTAATAGGATCAAGGATAAAACAGAGAATGCAATCTTAGAAATACAGGGTGGTTTTAGAAGAGGTAGGGGTTGTATGAATCAGATTTTTACAGTTAGGCAGATATGCGAGAAATATTTAGCAAAAGGTAAGGAGGTGTATGTTGCGTTTATGGATCTGGAGAAAGCGTATGATAGAGTTGATAGGGAAGCAATGTGGAATGTGATGAGGTTATATGGAGTTGGTGGAAGGTTGTTGCAAGCAGTGAAAAGTTTCTACAAAGGTAGTAAAGCATGTGTTAGGATAGGAAATGAAGTGAGTGATTGGTTTCCGGTGAGAGTGGGGCTGAGACAGGGATGTGTGATGTCGCCGTGGTTGTTTAACTTGTATGTTGATGGAGTGGTGAGAGAGGTGAATGCTTGAGTGCTTGGACGAGGATTAAAACTGGTAGATGAGAATGACCATGAATGAGAGGCAAATCAGTTGTTGTTTGCGGATGATACTGTACTGGTTGCAGACACAGAAGAGAAGCTTGGACGATTAGTGACAGAATTTGGAAGGGTGTGTGAGAGAATGAAGTTGAGAGTTAATGTGGGTAAGAGTAAGGTTATGAGATGTACGAGAAGGGAAGGTGGTGCAAGGTTGAATGTCATGTTGAATGGAGAGTTACTTGAGGAGGTGGATCAGTTTAAGTACTTGGGGTCTGTTGTTGCAGCAAATGGTGGAGTGGAAGCAGATGTACGTCAGAGAGTGAATGAAGGTTGCAAAGTGTTGGGGGCAGTTAAGGGAGTAGTAAAAAATAGAGGGTTGGGCATGAATGTAGAGAGAGTTCTATATGAGAAAGTGATTGTACCAACTGTGATGTATGGATCGGAGTTGTGGGGAATGAAAGTGATGGAGAGACAGAAATTGAATGTGTTTGAGATGAAGTGTCTAAGGAGTATGGCTGGTGTATCTCGAGTAGATAGGGTTAGGAACGAAGTGGTGAGAGTGAGAACGGGTGTAAGAAATGAGTTAGCAGCTAGAGTGGATATGAATGTGTTGAGGTGGTTTGGCCATGTTGAGAGAATGATGTCTGCTAAAGGAGGTGATGAATGCAAGAGTTGATGGGAGAAGTACTAGAGGAAGGCCAAGGTTTGGGTGGATGGATGGAG
>NC_090737.1:146088656-146091156 GCF_036898095.1 Palaemon carinicauda | reverse complement strand
TACAGTCTTAAGAGACTTTAAGATACAAAGTTTTGGGACATGCAGTTACAAGGAGATAACCATGGATATCAAATGATACTTGGGATACTATAAAAAGAAGACAAAGACAGAAATTGATTTCTTAAAGTTTTCGAGGAAGTAATGAAAATTACAAGGTAGAGCATGCCAAGTATTTCAGTATTGATAGTGAGGTCAAAAGAAATATCAGGAATGATTGGAGAGAATATTTAGACAGGAAAGCAGATGAGGCTGACAAAGCTATGAATTAAGGGAGTGGCTTTGTTGTAGAAATTGCTCTTGGAATTATTAATGAAATCTCTACGGGAAAAAAGAAGCATATACCCATCAAAATGAAAGATGGATCTGTTATAACAAAAGAACATGAAGAAAGGTAACGCTGGATTGAACACTTTAGTGAGGTCATGAATAGGAAATACGAAGGGAATAATTTGGTTGATATACCTGAAACTGATGAAGACCTTGATGTGCCCATGAATGAATTAGGTGTATTTGAAGTCGAAGCTATTCTTAAAAAAAAACTCAAAAGATGGAAAGCCCCTGGATACGAAGGAATAACTGCTGAGATGATATTGCCTGAAAATGAAGTGACTCCCACATTACCTACAAGATTATTTTGTAGAATGTGGCGCGAAGAGGCAAAGCCTTATGTATGGGAGCTAGGAGTGCTGGTGAAAATGACAAAAAAAATCTGACTGATTGCAATCATTACAGAGGCATCACACTTACGCCAGCTGTCATGAAAATATATAGAATGCTCATTCTAAAGAGACTAGAGAGAAAGATTGATGAAAAGTTGAGAGATGAACAAGCATGATTTAGAAAAGATAGAATTTGTACTGACCAAATTTTCATTTAAGACATGTGGTACAGCAATATGTAGAATATAGAATTCCACTTTTGAGGATATATGTGGGCTATGAAAAAGCTTTTGATTATGTGCTCTGGCAAATTTTGTGGAGAGTCCTGCGCATTATGGAGTTCCTCTCAAATATGTAAATTTAATTGTCTGTTCATAAGCATAGCAAATGCAAAGTTAATGTTATTAATGTTAGTGGCGTCTTATCAAACGAATTTCCAGTGAAAAGTGGAGTACTCTTAAGGGAATGTGTTGTTACCTATGTTGTTTATCCTCCTCATAGATTTTGTAATGCATAGATCAGTTGGGGATGGTGGAGAAGGATTGGACTGGATTGGTAACAGAAAATTAGGAGACCTAGAGTATGCTGATGACGCTGTCCTAATTAGCAGAACACCACAGGGCTTGGAAAGCTTGCTTACCAGAATGCATGAAAAATCACATGAGGTTGGGCTCGAGATAAATAGAAGAAAGACTGATGATGAGAACGGAATATGCAATGGAAGATGAAATATCTTTGGAAGGATAAAGGATTAATGAGGTAGAATTATTTAAATATTTAGGAACTATGATATCTAATATAGAAGCTTTAGAATTTGAGTTTAATGAAAGATTGAAAAAAGCAAATCAGAGGATGGCTAGGTTAAGTCAAATTTGGAAATCAGGTCGCCTAAAATTACATATAATAATCAGGCTATATATCAGTTTAGTGAGATCGGTGTTACTGTATGGTCGTGAATCTTGGTGTATTAATGAAACTCATTTTGTAGATTTGAGAACAAAGCCCTCAGAAGAATATTGGGTGTTAAATGACAGGACAGGATTAGAAATGAAACTAAGAGAGATTACTCGACCACCACATGTGGATGAGATCATGGTGAGGGGTAGATGGAGATGGTTTGTGGATGCTCTTTGTTCTCCCTAAGAGACATTAGTTCACCAAACTGTAAACTGGCCTCCACAAGGCACTAGAAGGGTTGGAAGACTCAGGACTATAAAGCATGAAGTAGGATATTTTGATTGGAGAAGTATTGAATTAAAAGCTGAAGATAGAGACGACTAGCGAAATCAAATTGAGGCCCTTTGCGTCAATAGGCGTGGGAGGAGATGATGGTGATATGTGGGCAGTGGCTTCAAGCATCTAGCGCAAGGCGAGTCACTTAGCCGCCTCCTTCCTCTAAAAACCCTTTTTTTTGCTCTACCAATGCAAAATAATGGACGATCCTTAATATCTTCCAAAATAATTTGAATTTCTTTTTTATTTCTTTTATTTTAGGTATAAATAAATCCTTATCATTCACTATCGGGACTATCCTACCAGTTCAATTATCACTATTTGTTACCCTGGTCAATTTAGATTTATTTGTATTTACGTTAGTGTTTGCAGACATTTTTTCTTAAAGAATCGAGAGATATTTGGTTGCTTTGTATTTCCATGATTTGTCATGTTTCTCTCTCTCTTTCTTTGTGTTTTTCCTTTTATTTTTCTTCATTTTATCTTTTTTTCTTAAATCTTCGATTGTATCCCTTTCTTTTGTAGGTAAAAGTACCTCTTTGATGGCTCGTTCATAGTATGAGCTAACAATGATAAGAATACAATGGATAGGTACAACTTAGGACGAA